>NC_056739.1:1623829293-1624044293 GCF_019279795.1 Protopterus annectens
ATTTAGTCCAGGTGGTCTGTCAGCCTGAAGCCTAATTATCCATTCTTGTTCTGAGGCTTCGGTCTTGTTGTTCAAGTTCCCACCTCTTTTATTATCTTGCATGATATGTAACACTAGAAACTTGAAGGTGTGTGTGGCTCCCTCCTTTATAACATGCATCGCTAACGCACTTGTCTCTTTTTTATTTTTAATGTCCCTTACATGTTCTAGGACTCTGTCTTTGAGTAGCCGATTAGTTTTGCCTACATAGTAGGCTGGGCATTTTGTACAGGAACCAAAGTATACAACATTCTTACTATAACAGTCTGTATAAAAGCGTGTATCAATGCTGAACTTTCTAGTCGGGTGTGTATACTGCCCCCCTCCTACAGAGTGAGGAGTACACAGGAAACACCTAGACAACAACCAGGAAGTGGGCGTGACTACACCAGCAGTGAGCAGAGAGGAACAGTAGTTACAAGCACACTGCATATAGATGCTGAAAACTCCATTTTCAGTGACCTACAGCCCAGTAAATCATCTTCAGATGCTGCAACTAGTGTTGGTGCCAGCACTTCTCAGGCTACAGCAAAAACAACAACTAGAAGTGATGAAATACCAGTTGTTAAACCAAAGAATACAACACTGGCCTGTGTTAGTTACATAAACAATGCTAGAGATTTCAGCATTCATGAATGCTCTTCCAAGAATACAAATGGGACTTTTTTGTTAGAAAAACCTTTCCCAATATGAGGGAGGTCGCGCAATCAACCCCAGTATGGCAAGACACAGAGACCCCACAGTGTGGACGACCAGAACAAGTTCCTGAAGAGAAGCAAACAGGTTTGATTTTTAATATTTCTGAAACATCACTGAAACCTTTTCTTAGGAACAGGGCTTTGAAACATTGATTATTATATTTGGTCACATCTTCAAATATTTGTACATATATTTTACAGTTTTACCACTATCTAATTTTATAGAGCATGTTTTTACAGTTTTTTTACATATATTTTTAGTTCACTATTTATATGATTGATTGTTTATATAGTGTTTGTATAGTGTATGCCTTTAACTTTTATTTATTCAATCAAGATGCTGTTAACTGATTGGATATAACCTAGATGTATCATTATTTAAACAAGAGCAGCAGTTACTGTAGTATGTCTGAGGAAGCAGAGAGGACTCTGTGAAAGCGCTCACATGTTTTATATTTTTACTATTTTGTATTAAAGTGTTGTTTTGCCGTGTGTATTCCAATGAGTTGTTGGCTTTTTTGGAATATTATACTTTTATCGTTGGTTATTTTATCCAGATTCAGGGGATCTGTGTTTGATAGTAATTTATTTATTTGTCATTTGCTAACCGGGTTAGTCCAGCTGAGCCAGTGGCCCGTTTTCAGTGGAGACCCAAAGAGAAAAGCTCCAACTAACAATACAATACAATACAACTTGTGAAACATTACAAGAAATACAAATCTTAGACAGACTAAAAAGAAAAATAAATTACAGGCTTATAAAAATATTCTGCAGTAATTACAGGCAGAACAACAAATGAGTATACACAATTGAGGTTACATATCAAAATTAGCTTGGAATTATGTAAGAAGATGTATGTAGGTGAAAGACAAGAATAATTGGTATTGCTCATGTTTTCAGAGCAAAAGAAATTATTGTAATAAGTGAATTGAGAGTCATAAGTTACAAAAAGGAGTCAATGAAAACAGCTTAGGTAGCAATATGAGAGATAGCAAAGAGGTATATAAGTGGAGGGAGTTGGGGGGTTAAGTAGGATCTTGGCAATGGCAGGTGCTGACATTTAGGAGGAAACGTTTGAGTTCAGATTTAAAGAGATTTGTGCTAGTAATGGTTCAGATGTTAGGGGGGAGCTTGTTCCAACCTGGGACACTGCTTTTGTAAAGAAGTTTGCCAGTATTTTTGTTGGGTTTGTAGGTGTCAAGTAGGTGCAGAGAGTGTGGGGGGTAAAGGAATATTAGGGAGGAGAGAGAGGGACAAGCTAAGGGTTTGGAAAGTAAAAGAGTGTGTGAGTTGCAATTGGGAGAGAAGCAGGTACTGGAAGGAAATCCAGCCAGTGAAGTTGGTTTAAAGCAAGGCAGTGATGTGATTTGTAAGGTTGGTCACGGGCAAGTCTTGCAACACTGTAGTAGGTTTGATGGAGTTTAGCTAGAAGGGTGGATTGTAGAAGAGTAAAGATAGGAGAAGCGTATAGCAGACAAGGAAGGAGGAAAGCCTAAGCTAGAGCTTGTTTGGAGTCAGGGGCTAGGTATTTTTTATGTTTGTAGAGTAAGCTAAGTTTCTGATTTGTCTTTTTAATACAGTGCTGTATTTGGGTATCAAATTTCAGTTGGTCATCAGTTGTAATGCAGAGGAGCTTTGTATGTGGGTCAGCTTTAATAATGAAGTTATCAAGAGAAGACATGGTGAAGGTGGTTTTGATGTGAGAGAGGGATTTGGGAAAAAAGAGCAGAAGTTTGGTTTTCTTGGGGTTAAATATCAGTTGGTTGTCGGTTAGCCATTTTTCAATGGACCAAAAGGTATTTTGAGTGATAGAGAGGAGGATGGAAATGTTGTTAAAACAGGAGATAAGAGTGGAGTCGTCCGCATATTGTATCAGGGTGGAGGTTGTACAGGAAGTATGTGGTTGGTTGGTAAAAACATTAAAGAGTAGCGGGCCAAGAATGGAGCCTTGAACGACCCCAGTATGAATGGGTAAGAAAGGGGAGCAGGTGGAGTGCCATCTTACTGACTGTTGTCTACTAGTGAGATAGCTAAAGAACCATTTTATAGTAGAGGGGGGCTAGGTTGAGATCAGTTACTTTACCAAGAAGTTTAGCGTGAGAGACAGTATCAAAAGCTTTTGATAGGTCAATAAAGAGGGAAGAAACAAGTAGATTTATGTCTCTGTCAGCAACAGTATGAGTGGTCTGAATCCATGTTGAGTAGGGGTTAGGAGGTTTTCATCTGTTAGGTATTTAAGTAGCTGTTTGTGTATGCATTTTTCAAAGGAGTTTAGATAGTGGAGAGAGGATGACATTAGGTCTGTAGTTGGATGGTTCATTGCTATTGCCTCCTTTGTATAGTGGGATGGTGTAAAAAAGATTTCCATTTGTCTGGGACAGTGGATTCCTGTATAGATCTATTAAACAAAATGGAGACAGGGTAGGGTATTGAGTGAGTAACGAATTTAAGAAAGGAGGAAGGTTGTCAGAAGAGGGGGAGTATGGTTTTAATTTAAGTAGAAGAGATTTTATGTAAGAAGTCGGGATGGGGTTTAGTGTGAAAGAGATGTTACTGGTAGTACTGGGAGTGGTATGTGTGAGAGTATCATTTTGACCATTTTGGGTGGTTTGTGAATAGATTTTATGAAATAAGAGTTAAGAAGAGTGGTGGTTTCAAGGGGAATTTTGTCTGGGTAGGGGTTGATGGTGGTAGGGTTTCCTGGGTATAGGATTTTATTAATAGAGCACCAGCATTTTTTTTTTTGGTTAGAGTTATGGGTGAATTTGGCATTATAATAGAATCTTTTTCTTATCCTTGTTAAGGTGCTTTTTTGTAAGGTTCCGAAGTTCTTTGTACTTTTGGTGAAGAGAAGTAGATTTTGTTTTAATTTGTTGTTTCCAGGTGCTGTCTCTTTTTTCATAAGAATGAGAGTGTCTTTTGAGAGCCAAGGGGTGTGGGTTATTTTGATTCTAACTTTTCTAAGAGGTGCCATAGAGTCAAGGATGACAAGGAAAGTATGATTGAAATATAGGACTGCATCATTTAGGTGGATGTATTTCAGAATGGACCAGTTTGTGGAACTGAACTTGTTGTTCAAGGTATCATTATTAAAAGAGGAGAGGTTGTGACATCTTCTCTAGAGATGGAACTTAGGTACCTGAATTGAGTGTCTGTGCACTTGGATAGGAAGATGTTCACTTAGGGAGTCAGGTAGGGTAGTAGGGTTTTGATAGAGGTTAGGGTCAGATGTTAGAATCCAATCCAAGGTGGACCTATTGTTATTATTTTTGTTGAAGCGAATGGGTGTAGTAATTAGTTGATGAAAGCCGCAAAGGTTGATGTTGAGGGAAGGGCTGGTAGTAGATAGTTTTAGCCAGTCAATATTTACATCTCCTAACAGGATGGTTTCATGTGGAATATGGAATGACATCCATGAGAGGATAGATTTAAGGATGGGAATGTTTCTTGGTGGAATGTAGACAGCAGCTATGGCAAATTTTTTTTCTGAGGGTTAAGATAGCAGTTTAAGATTAGTAGTTCAACTGGGTGGGAATTTGGGTGGGTTATGGGTAGGGGAGATAAGGTGAGGTGCTTGGAGTACATGATTGCAACTCTACCACCTTTTCTGGTGACTCTGTCTTGACATAATAAATGTTCTGTGGTATTTCTGACAAGTTGAAGGTCTAGTGACTTGATTTTCAGTGTATTGCTTATGTTTACTATTGTGGGAATCTTTGGAGAAGGGAAGTGTGCTGTTGTACTTATTAGTGAAAATTTACATTGTAGTGTTACTAAGCTTACTGCACTGGCAATCAGGTTTCTTCTGTAGCTGTAGCATGGGTAATATTCCCAGTCCTGCTTCTTCCACACTGTTTGTACCTAAAAAAAACAAAAAAACAAACAAAAAAAAGGGTTAGACATATCCACAGGGGCTGTCCCAGTACCTGTTAGAGGTATGGGAGAACCAAACAATTTAAGTACAGGAGCTGTCCAGAAAAAGAGACTTCTTGCCAGGGATAGTAGGCTGTCCCCGACCACTCTCCCCATAGGAATGTTCCTAGAAAAAAAGAAGCAAAAACATAATTATAGGACAGATGATCATGCTGTTTCTGTGTATAAGTCAAATGCTATATCGTTGACTAAGACTGTTATGTAATCAGTTGGTTTTGGGTGGGGGCTGCTTGCCTTTTCACAGTTCTAGTGCAGGTATTGCCAGAGAAGTGTTTTCGGATGATGAGGATTCTGAAAGCGACAGGGTTGATTCTCTTCAGACATCCGTCACACGCACTTCTTGACACTTCAGACAGTAAAGCTGAAGATAATCTTAGGCAAGATTCTTTCCTTTGCTGAAACTGTTGCTAGACTCAGGGATGTTTTTCTTGGGACAAACAGGTGCTCCCTCAGAAATGGTCAGATTTTATGATCTATTAGAGGGCGAGGTTCCTAATTCTGCACATATTCCTCCTATTTTATCAACTCTAGAAGATACTTTTTTAAAGCTGCCTGACTCACTGGCTGCATTTCCAAGGAAAGCTGCTAATCATTACAGGGTCTCTTCAGATTATAAATGTCTGTCTGATGAAATTTCATTCATTCCTCAACAAATGGGTTCAGACCCAACTGGGCCGCTTTTACAGCTCGTGGATACTGAAAAGTCTCAAGCTTTTCCTTTACCCATAATGTCCTAGTTTCCCACCGTACCTCAGATCTCATTTGCCGCCTTTGCATACGGACACGGTCGTTGTTAGCTCTCACACTTTGGTGTTAATTGTATGTAAAAAGTAGATTGATATATAGCCTTTTTCTTACCCTTGCTACACATTTTAGTGTAAGTTACCATTACCATTGTTGGTATTTTCCTTTCTTTTCTTATAACCTTGATGTAGCTCCTTCAGTTACCATTGTTGGTAATTTTTCACTTTAACTTTCTTCCTTTCTTTCATTAAAAAAAATAAAATAAAAAAAGTTTCCATTTCTTTTTCTGGAGTGGCTGAAAAAACATCAGGTTTTAAGAAATGAAATTCCTCTGTCAGATGCACATGATTCATGTGTTTCTGTCTAGGCCTGGCCCATTTCAATGCATCGTCTTAAATATGTAAAGCCTTTAATCTTCGGGCTGTGGTGAATAGTAAGAGTAAATTTATTTTAAAAGGTTTACTTCCTACTATTGTTTCTGAGACAGTATCTGGGGCTCAACCCCCCAAGAAAATGGAGAAAAAAAGAGCCCAAGAAGCATCTTTCAGACCTTTCCAGATCCTCCTATGCTTCAAACTTGGCTCCCAGTACAGAACCGCCTCTTAAATTGTCTAAACTATCAGATCCAGCTTCATCGGATCCAAAGGAGAAACCCTCGGATCTGACAGCTTCTGATGCCAAATTTACGTCATTGGATCTGACACACAGTGATCCAGAGAAACTTCCTTGGACCCGATATACTTCTTCTCTGGATCCCATAGCCACCTGGCTTTGATCTCCTTTCCTAGAGAGACATCACCATTCCAAGACCTCATCAGTTGTTTCCTCGTCTCATTCAGCCTGAAGTCTGATCAAAGCAGATGGGAATAGGATGATGAGGATATATCTGTCGACACAAATTTAGATGGGAGTTCTCCCAGCTCCTACCCCATTGGGTCCAGAGACTTTTATCAGTATTACTCCATTTGTTTTAGCTCCTGTGATCTGACCTTTGGTTTTGAAGCACTTGGATCTGAGAAACCTGGAGCTGTCTGTGACAGATCTGATGATTGTTGCATCTTCCACTCCAATACCATCTCTGAGTGGACCAGCAAAGAGTGTGTCGGAGCTGTACCATCGTTACCGGATCCAGGGTGTTGGAGTTGACTCTGAAGTGAGCCTCAGCATTGGAAAACTCAGCTCCAACCCTTGCCTTGAGTGATCTGCCTTCAAGTGGTAAGGAGCCTACGGTCCGGAAGCATGTCTTCTTGGAACCGTCGGCCTTTTTGTTCCTGGGGCATTCACCTTTTGAAGTAGTGGAGTTTTCTTTGTTCCTTGAAGATGGATGTTTCCCTCCCCCAGGATCCTTCTTCCCAAACTCATCTTTCTTTGTGTCTTGAGCCTCAACATTCTACTCCACAGGGATAGCCAGTCCAAAGTCTTCAGGCTACTCATCAGGGTATACTCATATCTTCTGTTACTTCTCAGGAACATCCTGCCAAAGAAGTTCCTAAGAAGAGAAAGTGCAAAAGGAGGCAGTTAGATTCTCCTCAAGAGTCGGTCAAGGAATATACTCATTTTGATGAGGGGGAAGTGTCCCGAGGATAATTACTTGATTACATCTCCTTAGGAGTCATCCTGGAGATCTTCAAGCAAAGGGATGGCTGCTCTTCTGATAAACAACGTTCTCAGTAGAAAAAACACTTTAATGTGAAGAGCAAAGCTTTCGGATAAAATCCTTTATCAATACTGAAAATACAAATGCAAATGCAGAGTATATATAGGTCTAAAAAGTCATATGACCGGCAGCCAAGAAGTCACATGACTCAACCATTAAAAAAGCAAGAATGTATGTTTTTTAAAAAAGCATACTTTTATACCTAAAAATCAAATGTTTTTTAAATGTTTTTTGTTTTCATATATGCATTATGCTGTTGCATTTTTTAGCTTTGCATATTTATTTATTTTTACATGTTTTGTTTTAATGGTTGAGTCATGTGACTTCTTGGCTGCCGGTTATATGACTTTTTTAGACCTATATATACTCTGCATTTGCATTTGTATTTTCAGTATTGATAAAGGATTTTATCCGAAAGCTTTGCTCTTCACATTAAAGTGTTTTTTCTACTGAGAACGTTGTTTGTCTTGCTGGACCTCTTGGCATTTGTGTTTGGACATGCTCTTCTGATAACCCTTCCCAAGAGGAATCATTATTCCTGGATGCCCTTGGATCTGGCCCATCTACCCCCTGGGTGACTCCGCCTGCCAACAACCTCATCAATTTGATTTCTCATCAGACATGGAAGGAACCTGGCTCTGTTGAGCCAGTCCCCAATTCTAGACCTCCTGTCTCACCCGATAGACATGATTCACCTGGACATTTTAGGCCTAAAGTTGACTGCATGGTTTCTTCACTTCCATCCCCTGTCCTTTGCAGTCTTTCGTCTTTCCATGAAGCTTCCGGTAGGAAGATTTACAAACATAAATGGAAAAGATTTGTTTATTGGGAACAACAGAAAGACACAGATCTTTCTTTCAGAACCAGTACCTAAAGTTCTTGAGTTTCTAGCTACAATTTTTAATGAAGGGTCTAGCTCCTCAACTGTTAATGTACAACTAGCCGCCATTTCTAATTTTCACATAGGAGTGAACAGTTCCACCTTAGCTTCTTCAAAACTTTGTAAGGCCTTTATAAGGGGAACCTCTGTTCTTAGACCCCCTTTTTAAAGATCCAACTGCACCATGGGATTTGAATTTAGTTTTACAAGCTTTGACTCAATCTCCATTTGAACCATGAGTGAAGTGTGAACTAAAATTTTTAACCTGAAAAACTATCCTTTTTAGTGGCCATAACCTCTGATAGAAGAGTCTCAGAACATCAAGTCCTATCTTCTAAGCCTCCTTATTTGATTTTTCATAAAGCTAGGGTATCAGTACAAACCACTTTGTCCTTCCTTCCTTCCTAAGGTATTGTCAGAATCCAGTATCAGTCTATCAGTCTTCCATTTTTCTTTCCAAATTTCACAAACAAAGGGGAAGTACATGTTACACTACTTGGACATTCACAGACATTTACATTTCTGTTTGCATAGTACTGAAAATTTCAGAAAATCAGGTCAATTATTTGACTCTTTCACAGAATCTAAATTGGGCAAGCCAGTTACCAAAGTAACTTTAGCCAAGTGTCTAACTGATTGCACTTCCTTTGTCTACAAAAAGTTGGGTTTGCCTTTGCCAAAAACCTTTAAGAGCTCATTCAACCAGGTGTATGGCATCTTCGTCAATATTTTTATCCAGGTCTTCCGTGGACGATATTTATGTTGCTGCAACTTGGGCTAACCCTCATACCTTTATTTCTCATTACAAATTGGACCTGGTCTCTAGGGGAAAAGCAGCCTTCAGCACAACAGTGCTCAGGAATATCCTTTCTTAGAGTCTTCCTGGGATTCAGGTAGTTGGGGACTCTGTCCCATTTGTTGAGGAATGAATGAAAATTGACAACATCAGATAAAGAAGGTATGTACTCGCCATAACATTCCATCTGTGTTGCCCATTTTCATTCTTCCTCAACTCCCATCCGTCCGACCCCCAACCATTTTGTTTGTCACTTCTGGAAGAATGAAAAGATGCTAAGGGACCCAGTGTTCCTGCCTTTGAGCTCCAGATATTGTTTTCTCATATAATGATTATTCCTTAATTTATAATAAGCAAAAGGGTCAGCAAACAAGATCTGAGGTATGGTGAGGGACTATGGTATTATGGGCAAGGGAAGAGCTCGAGAGTTATCAGTATCCACGAGCTGTAAAAAGCAGCCAAGTTGAATCCAAGGGTTGGATCCAAACCCATTTGTTGTGGAAGAATGAAAATGGACAATGCAGATGGAACGTTATGGTGAGTACATACCTTGTTTTTATTCTCAACTGTCAGCTGACCCTGCTGCCATAACTCCAGCAGTAACAGCTAACAAGAAATATTTGGCTTCCTTGGTATCCACTGTCTGAAGCAGGTGTCATAGAAACAGTACCTGCAAATCATGTGGGCAGAGGCTTTTATCCAGGGATACTCTTGATACCAAAGAAGGAACACACTTAGAGACCTATGTTAGATCTGTCTTTTCTCAAACCTTATGTGAAAGTTCCAAAATTCAAGATGTTGACCTTACAGTCAGTGCTTGAACTGCTTTCAGACCATTATTTTATGCTAATACTAGATCTCAGAGATAATTATTATTACATACCCATTGTTCACAGTTTCAGGAAATGTCTAAGATTTTGATGTATGTGGATCAGTCAGTTCCATGCATTACCTTTTGGGCTCTCCACTGCACCTGAAGTGTTCAAAAAGTATCTAGTCCCAGTGGTGCCTCATTGCAGATTACAGAGCATCTGCATTTTTCTGTACTTAGATGACCTGCTTATTTCTGCAGCCTTTTCCCAGATGTTTGCATCCTTAACAAAAGTGTCCAACTTCTTGTCACATCTGGGATTTCACTTGGACCTGCAAAAGTCTTGTTTCACACCCTCTCAGGAAATTGTCTTTTGGAGTGTCTATTAGATGCACTCGGGCAAAAGACCTTCATTCTAAAAGAAAATGTAATTAACTTAACAGCATATCTTTAAACATTTTTCTCAATGGCTTCAGGCACCTGCAAGACAATTTCTCAGGAATCCCAACTCCAAAGAATGAAACCGCTGATCAAAAACGTGGAGTAGAGACAAAGGCAAATTCAACAAAGAAAAAAGAACTCCGGGCTTTCTCATGAATCTAGGTGTCATAACTTATGTGTTCCTTATGATACCACTTGCCAGATTACACATGAGAAAAATCTAATGGTACCTAAAAAAATTACTAGATCCAGCACATATACCCCTTAGACTTTCAGATTCATGTGCTGGTGAGAACTGCAGTGATGGAGAAATCAAATGTGTCTCATTCTGGCAATCCCTTTCTGTCTTTCATCTCCAGCTCAATCTGCCCCGATAGACTCTTCAGTTTATAGTTGGGGTGCAGTTTTCAAGGGAGTGAAAGTTCAAGGACTGTGGGACTCTTCAGACAAGCTAAAGCACATTAACATCAAAGAAATGCTAGCAGTTTCTGAAAGAAATGTTGCACATGAGACCTCCTCTTAAGTAAATTCCACCTCCTTGGGATCTCATTTTTTTACTAGTAAAAACGACCTTAGCTCCTTTTGATTCGGCATTTCAGGCTGACTTGTAGTTCATTACTTGGCATACTGTTTTATTTGTTACTCTTACATCAGCAAGCTGAGTGTCTGAATTGCAAACTCTCATGTCCAAAGTTTATTTTGTATTTGTTAACTGGAGCGAAGCATTGCTCCACATGGACCTTTTTCATACTGTCTCAGAGCACTGTCTGGTTAAGTGAATTGCTTAGTGTTTTTGCAACTTAAATGCTTAATTTCAGGCATTTGAAGACTTTGGTGATTTGCCTAGTTTGAGGAGTCATAGGTGTTTACTAGGCTAATGACCACAAGGGCCTTTTTAATCCTATCCATGCATTCCAAATCTCTGACAAGTTCTGATATCCTTGCTAAGTGTAAGTAGGGGCTTGAGAGATGAAACATTTACAAGCAGGACCCTGAGAGATGAACCATTTGAAGGTTGCCCTGTGTCCATTAGAGACATAGGTGCCAAACCAGGAATGCATTTCCTGTTCCCCATCCAGTTGTCCAAGTTGCACTTGAATTGGGTTAGGGAGGAACTCTGCTGCACGTGGATGGGAAGCCTGTTCCAGAAACGGGATCGTCTGTGGCATACATACCTGTCTCCCCAGCAGGTCCTGTTTGTATCACAGGCAAGGTTTAAGTCTTTAGAATGGGTAATTCTGGTTCTGTTTGTTCTGCAGATATGCAGGAGGTCCATCAGAGTGGGGTCTGACAATGCCTTGTATGTCAGGCATATATCTCTCCTCAAAAGCCTATAGGAAACAGAATACAGGGATAAGGCCTTGAGGTGGTCTGCATAGAACATGTTACTTTTGCCCTGTATTCTTTTAGTGAGGTACCTCTATGGATGTTGCAGTTGTTGGATATGCCTGCTTAGGTACGTACCAAATGGGGCATTGTACTCAATGATAGGTCTGATGAATGCCAAATACAGTGGAACAATGACTGCCTTGGACTTAGATGCCATGCATTTGTTGTGCAACATAGAATGATTCCCTCACTACTGTAGCCACATGATGGTCAAAGACTAGATTACTGTCTGTGTGTCTCTAAGTCCTTGACTACTGGGTCAACTCTAAGGGGTGTGTTGTCAATATGATAGTTACCAGGGGTGGATGAGTTCCCAAAAGATACTATTATGCATTTCTTGGCATTTAGTTTTAGTCCATGGCTCTGACAGCAGTTGTTTATCTGTGTCAGCCCTTCCTGGAGAACATTTGTGTCAGTGTGGGATGCAATGACAGCTCCTAATTTGTAATCATCTATTAATTTAGTCAGCCAGAGATCATTGACATTGACCTTGACTTCAGAGAAGTAAATGCCAAAAAAGAGTGGCCCAAGAAACGATCCCTGAGAGACTCCACTTGTGAGTGGCCTCTTTGTAGAGGTGGACTCCCCAATTGTAACTTCCTGAGTCGTGTCTGTGAGCCAGTTGGCTATCCACTGGCTGACATATGGGTTTGTACCTAACCTCCTGAGTTTGTCAACAATGCCCGAGTGGGGTATTACGTCAAATGCCTTGGCCAGGTCATGGTAGACAGTGTGAACCATTTTGCCCTCATCCACTGCTTTGGTGACCTTCTCAAAGAAGTCCACCAGGTTGAGTAGGCATGACTTGCCCTTGATGAAACCAAGCTAGGCTGGATTGGGTTCACTGTCTGGAGATTTATTATATTGCTACTGATCATTTCCATGATACTTCTTTCCATGGCTTTATACATAAGACTAGTGAGACTTATGGGTCTGTAGTTTCCAGAGTTTGAAGGTGGTCCACCTGTGTGCAGAGGGATAACTGTTGCTGTTCTCTATTCATGAGACACAAAACCTTGTTTGGGGGCTACAGTTAAATAAAAATTCCAGGGGCCTGATAGGTCATGTTTCATTCCATTTATAAGGCATCCTGGGGTATTGTCTGGGCCCATTAATGCAGTGTTCTTGGCCTTAGACAGAGAGCATTAAGGACATGTTCCCTAGTTATAGCAGGGGGAGTTATATTTGATGGTATTTCCTGAGCGATGGTTGAGGAGGAGAGAGGGGGTAAAGTTGCAGCTGAATATATCGGCCAGTAGGTTTGCTATATCTTCTGGCTCAGTATAGGTGGCTCCATTTACAATGAGCTCTGCACACAGTTGTGTATTGCCTTTGAAGTTGCAGACAGAGCCAAAGAATGCTTTGTGGTCGTCCTTGGCCGGGGAGGCCAAATTTTCCTCAAATGTGGCTTTGGTAGACTTTATTTGTCCTCTGAGTTGTTTTAGTTTGATGGGAGTACTTTTATCCTGCTGGGTGCTGCACCTCCTAATTTTTGCCATGATTTTCTTCCTTCTGTTATACAGCCTATTGATTCTGTGATTCCACCAGGGTGGCTTGTTTTTTGAGTTAGTTCTGTCCTCCTTCCTGGTGGGGACAGCTGCCTCTATGCAGCTATTAACATGCTTGTACAGGGTTTCTGTGAACAGTTTTGCATAGGCAGCAGGGTTCTCAGGGTTTATGGAGCTTGAACTTTTGCCAGGTTGTCACGTAATAGCATGAAGTTAGCCTTAGATGAGTTTCTGAATATTCCAGGTTTAGCCGGGGCTCCAGGTTTCTTTTTTACTTCAAAGGAGCCAATTTTGTGGTCTGACTTTACCAGGGAAGACTTTACAGTAGGGAGTGTGCAGCACTCTCCCACATTAGTGAGGACCAGATCCAGTATGGTTGCACCCCTAGTTGGTGTATTGACAATCTGGTCCAGGGAGTTTGTGTTTACAAAGTCCAGGAATCTCTGTGCTTGTGTTTGGTGTCATGTAGGATTCCCAGTTAATAATGGGGTAATTATAGTTGTCCATGAGTATGGTATTAGGTTGGGTGGTGAGTGTTTCCAATAAGTTGAAATACATTGTATGGGTTTCTTGGGTCATAGAGGGGGACCTATAGCTTGCAAGGAAGTGGTATTGGATTTTGTCCATGGTGATTTGAACACGGAGCAATTCCAGTGCATTGTCCTGTTTGACCAGCCTTCAGGAATATTTATTTTTGATGTAATGTTACGATTACAGACTTTCTGTGCAAGAAAATGTTAGTCATCTTTAGATGGCAGATTCTAACCTAAAATTACCTTTGGAGGAAAAATATGTAAATAAAGACAAGACAGTAAAGTTGGCACTTTTTTACTGTTGCTAATTCTTGTGTTAGTTGTATTTGTTTTCTGTGCCTGCTTCTCTCACTATATGTCCATCTGCTTTTTGTTGACTGGTTTACTCCTACTAGGTCAGTGGCCTCAGGGGACAGACAGGAGGTGGTATTCTGGTATTCATACTGACTAGGGAAATGCTGTGTTGTTTGTGATAATTGCCATATGATAATTTAAATCAGCATGAGCTGCCATCGAACGATGCAGATGGAAACTTGATTTCATATCTCATGTGAAGGATGGCACAGTCAAGAGTGCAGTGCCCCCATTATACTGCCCTGTAGTGTCAGTAATGGAAAATGAATCCAAGAAACTGTGCTGGGAATGGAATGTACAGCCTTCTGATCTTTCGACATCAAAGGCCAGTGTGCTACTTGTTGAGTCACTGAAATTGACTGTTACCTCCACATTTCATTTATGTATTCCAGGCTGACCTGAAAATTGTCTTTGTGGATCAATACCCTACCCATGTTAACAAATTTAAATAAAGAACAGCAAATGTATGTAGTATTGCCAATTCCTGGCTTCACTGGTGTCTCAGACATTGGAGAATATCAGCATCTTTATAGTCTTCAAGTAGCAAAGCTGCTAGGATAAATTCCAGCCTCATTTTGCAAATGGTCAGGTGTAGTTTGGTTGCCACATGCAGTGGTGCCAGAACTATACATTGTTCAATATGCATAGATCTTCTCTGAGAGAGCTGTGAAGCAGAGTCCTTGGTGATGTTTTATACGGTCAAGATTTGCTTTAGTCTGAAGTTGTCCTGAAAACTCTGTGTACAATGGAGTTGTGCTTCTTCAGTTGTTCTGCAGTGACTAAAGGATTCCTCAAGAAGTGAGCAGTGTGTCTTCAGCACAGAACTGCCTTATTATCATACTGGCATACTGCTACCAGGGTACCAGAGTTTTAAGCTTTGGCTGGGTAGCAGTTATGACTTTCTGGAACCCTTATCAAATTTCCTTGGTTGGCAGGATTTCCAGCCTCTGAGCAGTTTGAGGAAACTTCTTTCAGAGTCTGTGAGTAATGGGCATGGTTTTTGGGATTCTTCAGAGTTACTGTCATTACTTCTTGTAGTTGTTACAAGAGAAATGGGATTACTGCAAGGTTCCCTTAAACAGTCTATTGCAAGGTTCCCTTAAATAGTCTGTTTCACACAGAATAAACAAGTAGTAAAATCACTTGAAAACCATTAACATGGAGGCTTCATTCACTCCTATATGCTCTTATTGTAATGCATGTAGCAACCTCATGCCCAAACTTGCACTGCTTAATCTAACAACTTTTGTTATATCTTTGATTGTATTACTGTTTTCTTAATGTAAATTATTATATACCCAATTTTTTATATTATCTTGTGTCTTTCTTTTTCACTGTGGTTGTAAACCTTGGACTGAGACTGATAATGGTTCACTTGAATCATCGCTTTACCCAAGTTCATAAATACATAAATAACTTGCTGGACCAGTGATAAAACGGCATAAGTCAAAGCAGCATAATTCACAGACATGTCAGGTTGATAGGTGAAGAAAACAGCATTAGCTGATGATGGTATTTGTTTGTAAGAGATGTAGTCCAGCTAAAGTGGAGCAAGCAGCAAGTATATAACTGCTACACAAGTAGTTAATTAGCTGTAGGAAAAATAAAGACTGCAGTAGCCCTTGTTGTGAAAACAATGCAGCTAAACAGGCCAGTAATAGAATTCTGCAAATGAAGCAGGCCAAAACTGAAACAGCAGAGCAGATAAGAAAAGCACTAAAATTGTTCCAGTAATAATGCCCAAACTCCCAACACAGAGTTGATGAGTGATGAATGCTTTGTAGTTGAAACGCATCAAAATAACTGAAACTTCCAGTTTCCCATTAGAAGTTGTAGATATTTACAACAAAAATCACCCCCATTCAAGGTACCACATCCCAAACTAGGAAAATGAAAACTTAAACCACAGTGCACTGAACAGGCCAACAGTCCAACCTCACCTTAGGCAGAACATCTCACTGATCTCAGCCAGCCTGGAATAACAATATAGTGCTCAGTGCAATACAGTCCACAGCACTCAACAAACTAGCAATCCACTCTCAAATCACATTAAGCAGAACAGTGATTTGCAAATCTCAGTCCAGCAGAAATGAAAACAAAGGCCCAAAGCACGCGGAGAATTCTGATATTTAATAGTCACAAAAGGCAATGCTGAACCTCTGCGCTATCAACAAAATTTAACCAGTAATGCCAGGTAAAAGGTGAATAAACAAATGATCAAATACAAGATTACTTCAGCCTCTGTATTGAAGTATTGTAGAAAGCAACTAAGAAGTTATAACAAACTGTAAAAAGCACAATTGAGAGTGCAAGCAGACAATCTGCCACCCCTTGTATAAATGTTTGAAGAGTAAAATCTTTGCTAGAGAAAGCATTCCCAATAACCTTCTCCTTAACCCTTATGCTAATATAGTTTGATTGAGGTTTATTCATACACACACATGCGCACACACCATGATAAGTGAGTTACTTGTGTGTGTGTGTGTGTGTGTGTGTGTGTGTGTGTGTGTGTGTGTGTGTGTGTGTGTGTGTGTGTGTGTCTGTCTGTCTGTCTGTCTGAGAGAGGTAGGGAGAAATTTGGTTTTGTTTATGGAGGGGAGTGTAAACTGGCTAGTCTGGAATGCAGTTGTCTTATCTATCCGGTTAATCTGTATGGTTTCCTGTTTTGGCTTTGGTAAGGAGTAAGTATAGTCAATAAACCTTCTCTCTTTTGAGTGTATATTGGGCATGAGCAACACTTGTTGGTTACTCTTCCCACTAAACAAAATAAAGTCAGTACAGGTCATGCTCTTCATCTCACCTGACAGGCACACTGTGGAATGTAACCTTGAACCATACCTAGGAATGTCTGACTGCTTTGAATATCTATCCAGGTGACTGACATCCAAGTCAAGTTTACATTGTAACTGCACTGCAGCAATAGTACTGCTCTTCAGACATTTGTGGTTATGATTACAGCTCACACTTATGTACTTTTTCAAGTTATTGTTCAGAATCCTGTGAGCCCAACGTACTAAAAGCAGATTTTTGAGATTTTAAATAGAATAATTGTGGTGGAGGGTCCGTAGCAACATAGTATAAACATCAGGGTGTCACAGAGTGGAGAATTGTTTGAGGTCAGGGGCCAGATGAGAGTTGGTGTAAAGTTTGTTTGGGGGCGTTAAATGACTTGTGCAGAAAAATGGTGAAGTCAAGTTATATTTAGAACTATAGTGAAAGAAGGATGGCAAAGCCTAATGAGCAAGTAAGAGGAAAATTGACTGAAAAGTGTACAAAAGAGCAGGAAAAATTAATTAGCCTGTATTACTGAGGAGGGGGGAGTAATATGGGTCCAATTTATTTAGTCTGTGTTTCATTTTATTAGTATTTTACTAGTAAACACTGTACAGTTTAAACAAAAGCAACTCATAAGATATGCAAATAACATAAACTGTTGCCACTTAAAATCACTGCCTTGAAAATTGTAAACAATATTAAAGTTCATTGTAAGTCTTAAAATACACATCTAAAGAGATGATTGATTCATTTGCCAGAGTCACAGAATGTAGTTGATTCCACACAACTAAGGCAGGATATGAAAAGGAACATCTGCCCTGTTTTCCTAGCCTGGTTCTTGGAACAGTTGGCATCCCCTCATTTTATGATCTGAGGGTGTGTAGCCGGACATATGAAACACAAACTGATTTACAGGGGTGGAAGCCCCATTGTGTATAAAGTGGAGGAATTTTAAGGCTGACCCTCGATTAGCAGCCAGTCCAGATTTCACAGCACTGGAGTAATATGACAGATGTTGAAATACTGTGTCAGAATAAACCTGATTAATAGAATGTTAGTTTTTTGTTAACTGCTTAAGCCCCTAGTTTATTGACCTCTTTTATAGGTTATGAAATACCGAATTATTGTATAAAACAGAACTAAGTACAATTTGTTATATGTTTTTTTTCATCTATTTATTTGTACTTGAGTAATTGAGCTGGTCATCAGAGACCCTTTTAAGCCACAACATGAGTCAGGAGGGCAAGGACAAAGACAGTGTATGTGTGGACAGTTTAGAGTGCTCCGTTTACCTATGTGCTTTTGGGAGGAAACCAAAGTACCCAGAGAAAACCCAAACAAACACAAGGAGAGCATTGAAACTGTACACAGTGACCAGAGGTCAGGAGTGAACCTCAAAACCTGAAGCTTTGAGGCAGAGATCTTAATCACTGAGCCACCATACTGCTCTAAAAATCACATGGCATACACAATTTAGTAACTTAAAGATACGTTACTGTTACCAGATATACTAAAACATTTTATGGACATCTACAGTTGTCTGAATATTTATTTATATTAAATGTTTTCATTCCACCCCCTAATTAAGACCCTTAGGATAAATTATATTAAACCTGAAAACAAATGTAGATTCCATCTGTTTTAAATGAAACCTAGTGTCACCTGCTCTGCTCAGTTCATTAGTGATGTACCACAGAATATTAAGCTCTCAAATTACCTGGATAGCAATCCTTAACATGTACTGATTCAGGATTTGTACCAAAGTCCTTATCATTTCATTAAAATGTATAGTGGGGCAAGATCTTGTATGCTGCCTTGATCCATTGCGTAAATACAGCCTGCCAGTCACATAGTTCCTCTGCAAATTATCACATCCAGGGATTGTAGCCAATTCACAAATGGTTTACACCACTGGAGCACAGTTTTCGACCTTCCAGCCCCAGAATGTGGAAAAATGGCTTCTCATAATGTGGAACAAATGAGCAAAATGTGTAGCACATACTAAAAGCTTTCTAACAACTTCAAGCAGGAAGCGGACAGGATGGTTAAAACGTTTAATTTCATACTTGCAAAACATTCTTTTGATGGAGTAATACGATTCAGTTTTGTTTACTGTGGATATTAGTTAAAAAAATATATATTTTTCAGCGTGAAACAGTGAGGAAAGAACATGTACTTTTTAAGACTCAAAATGAGGAACATACCACGTAACAAAATACACTTGAGAGGTATGTACTAGAAGTAGTAGCTGGATTCAGTAAATCGTCGGAGTCCAGTTGTGCACTTACAGATGGTATACTGTTTGAGTGTAGTAGTCTCTCTCCTGTACTGACATGTTGCATAGCACACAGAGATGAGAAACATATCAGTACTATTATAAGTAAATAAACTCCAGTGCAGCCCCTATGGGACAAGTAAACCTGCTACTACAACCTAGTTTGCCCCCTACACACATACACTGATGTTAGCAAGCTGCCATCAATGGTAGCTTGCAGAGCACTAGATCCATTTTACCATGTTATACCAGTGACCCTAGGTTCACAATCATCAATGAATCAAACATTTTTATGACTTCCCCTAAGCTCAATAGAGGGCACCATGCCCCAGGATTCCCACTCCTCTTTCCTTGATATACTGGAAAATACTAGGGTTCAACCAAACACCCTAATAATGGGCAATTTCAACTACCCCACCATTAACTGGGAGAACTACTCATGTACCAACTCCTTCGCTCAACGCTTTCTGGAATTCATAAATTCTAATGTCCTGGATCAACTTATCCACACCCCCACCAGGGGCAACAATATCCTAGACCTAGTCATTACCAACATGAGTGACTGGTGTACCACACCTGAAGTCAGCTCCTCGTTGGTCAGATCCAGCTATAAGCTAATCACCCTAGATATTCGCATCCTGCCCCACCCACCATTAAGGTGGTAACAAATTGCTCCAAAGCCAACTTCATGCTTCTTAAGACAGAAGTGGCGAACTTCTTGACACGTATGCAGGTGGACAATACAGTTACAACTGCTGAATCTTACACAATTGCATTCTATAAGCACTTACATGAGTGCATGGATCGTGCTATCCCAAACAGAACCAAGACACTATCCTCCAAAAAAAAGGAAGCTAATCTGGTGGTCCCCTGCCATAAACAAACTCTACAACAGAAGGAAGAAACTGTTGCAAAAGAGAGTAAAATCCCATGAGTGGAGGAGCTCCCTGGTCATCCTCTTTAAGAAGTTGAGATCTCTTATCAGATCCTCCAAAGCTAGCTACAAAAACAAAATCACCACTAATTCTAAGGGCAACCACAAAGCATTCTATAGCTATGTCAAGAATCTCAATGGCAACACCCAGATCTGCTCTGAGTTACAGCACAATGGCATGAAAATTACAAAACCAACTGATATTGCCAACATCCTATCAGATAGGTTCAGTGCTAACTTTACCCCCCTCTCACCCCCTAAAGGGCCCATATCTTTACAGGAAGAATGCAGAGTCCCTGTAATCACATCTATGCAGGTAAAAGCTGCACTCTCTAAAACCAACAACACAGCATCCATGGTACATCCCAGGCTGCATTTTACACGAACTTCAGAATGAACTGGCTCCCCACCTAAGCACCATGTTCAATCATAGTCTCATGTCTGGCTTGGTGCCCACTGAATGGCACACAGCGACAGATGTTCTACGAGTTTCACTGTTGCAGTCATCACATTTGGGTTATCTGCTTGCAGGTATCCCTCAGTCGGCCTGATTGTCAAAGTCTTAGGTCCTGCATCGGTTGCTGTCTCATCTTCCATGACGTCAGGTAGTCAGGGGTATAAAGCATGCAGCCGACGCCATTTTGTCAGTCTATCTTGCCGTGCGGTGCCCGAAGCAGAAGCAGTTTGCAAGTGCCAGTTGGCCTACTCCTGAGATTTTCCTTTTTGAGTTTCAGATCCGAAGTCTTCAACTAAGCTAAGTACCCCGTTGGGGATCCTTTTTCTTGCTTTAAACCGATGTCAGTAAAAGTTAACAATTGTATTTTTTGTGGAAAGCAAATACCTCATAAAGATTTTCATTGCCGGTACTCAGTGAGGCACTTTCGCAGCCCCTGATACCCGCTACTTCAGATTAGCAGACCTCTTCTGAGACCCATTTGGAGTCCAGTATGCCGCAAGATGCTTTTTTGACTGTGGAACCTGCGGATGTCTCTACCTTGGATGGGTCCGGAACTGCTGTGCAGGCACCGGCTTCTGAGGGTGTATTCAGGCGTACTGACTTACAATATTAAACTGATGCCATCTTCTTCTTCAAGGCCTAAAACTCGATCCATGCCTAGAAAACTGATGCCCAGACTGCATGGTCAGGCCCCTATGCCTAAAAAACAAATGATAAGAATGGCTGAAGACCTTATTACTCTAATCAAGGGAAGCCACCCTTCTCCCTCTAAGAGACCTAGGACTGATTTTCCTTCTGATTCTTCTGATCAGGATTCTGAAATTTCTGTTTTCTCTGATGACCAGGAGTTGCCTTTATCTACCTATGAGGATTCTGATGCAGAGGACTCCATTCCCTCTGCTTCCCCTCCAGAGAATTTTTCTTTTGGTGAGACCTTGCATACTCTTAGGAAGCATTTCCGCTGGGAAAGCCAGGATTACTCTAACTCCAAAAAGAGGCTTATGGAATTCTCACTCCTATCTCAACACAGGCCTTTAGCTATCCCTTCTGTACTGGGTATTGTAGATGATGCCTTCTCGGAATCTAGCCTGGCCCCTGACACTTTATCTCCAGCTCCCAGAAAACCTGACAGGTATTACAGGGTACCTGACTCTCACAAGATGTTCATCGTGTTACCCTGCTGCAGTCATCACACTTGGGTTATCCTGCCGTCAGGCGGTCCCGCAGTCGGCCCGAGTTCCAAAGTCTTGGTCCGGCGTCGGTTGCTGTAGCTTCTTCCCTGACGTCAGTGCGTCAGGGGTATATAAGAGGCATCAGACGCCATTTTCTTCAGTCTTTCTTGCCGTGCGGTGCCCGAAGCAGAAGCAGTTCGCAAGTGCCGGTCGGCCGACACCTGAGATTTTCGATTCGAATTTCAGTCCGAAGTCTTCAATAAAGCTAAGTACCCCATTGGGGAACCTTTTCTTGCCTCAGTCCGATGTCAGAAAAAGTTAATAATTGCATTTCTTGTGGGAAGCAAATACCTCATCAGGACTTCCATTCTTATTGTATTCCTTGCCTAGGCCCAGACCACGACGTCACAGGTTATCGGTTTTGTGCTAGGTTTAATAAACGAACTATCAAACGCCGTTTTGACTTCGCACGACATTACTTTGGTAGGAAATATAATTATATCATGCTGTCGGAGCAGCCGACGACCGGCATGCATAAAAAACACAAGGATAAGGACAGGCAGCTTAGGAACAAGCCAGACTCTGAGGCCTCTGCTGGGCCTGTCGCCAGCTCTCTGGTTTTCAGTGAGGTGCCTACACAGCCGCTGACGATCGCAGAATTGGAACCCCAGACAGCTGCGGATTCTCAAGCGGAGTGTACTAGGCCGACACAGCCATCTTCATTAGGCCCTTCCGACACCGGAGCAGAAGGAGACCTCGGTGCAGTGGAAACACCTTCGGTTGCAGAAGGTGTCTTCAGACCGACTGCACTCACCATTAAATCTTATGCTAAGCTTAAAACTCCTTTAAAACCAAAAAAGACTGTACATCAGTCTACAGTTCAAGGCCACATGCCTAAGAAACAGATGCTTAAGATGGCTGAAGATTTGATTACCCTAATCAGGGGTTCCCATCCCCCCTCCAGATAAAAGACCAAGACAAGAGGAGGATTATGCTTCCTCTGACCAGGTTTCAATTTCCTCCGATTCTTCTGAGAAACAGGATTACACTTTTCCCCCTTATGAAGACTCTGATGCTGAAGACTCTATTCTCTCAGCATCTCCCCCTGAAGACTAATCCTTTGGGGAAACTTTACATACCATGAGGGAACATTTCCACTGGGAAGGCCAGGACTACTCTGATTCTAAGAAAAGGCTCCGAGAGTTCCTTTTACTACCCCAGCACAGACCACTTGCTATCCCTCCAGTTTTAGATATTGTGGATGATGTTTACTTGGAGTCTAGTCTAAATCCAGACCCTCTATCTCCTGCTCCAGCCAAACCAGACAGATACTACAGAGTACCTGACTCACACAAATTCCTTTATAAAAGCCCTATGGCTGACCCAGAAACAATTTCCCAGGGTCCCAAGGGGGCTAAAGCTTCTATGGCTAAAAATCCTGTGCCCTCTGAAAGGGATTCCAGAGCCCTAGATAGATGGGGAAAAAAATATACACCTCAGCAACTCTGGCTATGAGAGCATTAAATTGTCAGTTTCACATGCTGAAATATCAGCAATTCCTAATGTCTCAATTAAAACAAAAATGAGCACACATACTGAACAGTCTGAATTCAAGGAAATGCAGGATCTGTTGCATGCAGCTGAACAGGTGGGCAAACATACTTTACAATGTGGATTTGATTCATTGGAAGCTTCCTGTAGAGCAGCTGTTACTGGGTCTGTCATACGTAGACATGCTTGGTTAAAAGAACAAACCCTACCTGATCATGTTAAAGCAAAATTATTGGATGCACCTTTACAGCAGGATGTATTATTTGGTGTCAAAGCAGAAGAGGTTTTAAAGAAAATGGAGGATAAGGCAAAGTCTATGCAGACGGTCAAGGATTTTTTATAGGAACAACCCCCTCGTTTCAGCCGAAATTGGCTAACAAAAAAACTGGTCCTTTCCAGCTTCTGACAGATCACAGAGGGGCAAATACAGACGCCCAAGGGGCAGAGGTCAGTCACAAGGCCCTTACAAACCTCGCCAATGGGGTACTGCTACCCAGAAAAGAGGAGAAGACAGGCCCCAAGCTAGCAGAAGACCAACACAATGACTCAATCCTCAAACTACCAAGCAAATCTCTCCTGGCAGCTCCCTTGGGAGGAAAATTTGCATTTTTTGCAGACAACTGGCACATCATTACAAAAGACAAATGGGTCCTAAAAATTGTCTCACAAGGATATAGATTCCACTTTCATACCTTGCCAAGGGTAAAAGGAATGCCAAACCTGCCAACAAATCAATGGGCACAAAAACAAATTACAGCTCTCATGGACATGAGAGCCATTCAACAGGTACCTACACAGGAGCAAGAAAAGACAAAGCATGGAGACCCATTCTGGATCTTTCAATTCTGAACACCTATCTGCAAGTACCAAAATTCAAGATGCTAACACTACAGCAGCTTCTTCCCATGCTGGGCAAGAATGCTTGGCTAGTAACGTTGGACCTCAAGGAGGCATACCTGCATGTCCCTATCAGACAAAATTGCAGAAGATACCTCCACTTCATTGCAGGTTCAACGCATTGTTAATTCTCTGCACTGCCCTTTGGCTTATCTACTGCACCCAGGGTCTTCACAAAATGTCTGGCACCAGTAATTGCATACTGCAGACAAAGAGGAATTCAAATATACCCATATCTGGACGACTGCCTTATTCAAGCAGAAAGCAAGGACATTCTTTTAAAACATCTGGCATTTGTCAAACACCTTCTAAGTTGCCTAGGGTACACAGTAAACAAAAAGAAATCAAAACTAGTGCCCTCACAAAACATAATATTCCTGGGTGCCAGCTTGAATACAACGGCCCAGATGGCTTATCTCACGCCAGACAAGCAACAACAGCTGACTCAATATTTCAAAATAATGGCAACAAAGACCCAGCTCCCTGCAAGACAAATTCTGCAGGCCATGGGATTCATGGCATCTTGCATACTACTAATACCATTTGCAAAGCTGCATACGAGGAAATTACAGTGGTACCTGAAAAGCGTATGGACTCAGCTCAGCCACAGCTTGGAAACAATGATACCACTCATTCCCTGCCTTCAACAGGAGTTTCTATGGTGGGCACAGGCATGTCACCTCAACAAGTGTCAGCCTTTCACCTTACCCACAGCCAGGCAAACTATGACAACAGATGCATCAGACTATGCCTGGGGAGCACACATGGCAGAACAGTGCATTCAGGACAAATGAACTACAGATCAAAGGCATCTGCATATCAATCAAAAAGAAATGCTAGCAGTACAGAATGCCCTAACAGCTTTCAAGGACCTCTTACACCCAGGACAACTAATAATAAAGATGGATAATACCACAGTAATGTGGTACATAAACAAGCAAGGGGGCACACATTCCTACCCTCTATGCAGGCAAGCAATGACCTTGTGGAACACAGCACTGTCTTACCAGGTTCAATTACAAGCACAATTCCTGCCAGGAAAGAAAAACACATTGGCAGATGACCTAAGCAGAAACATCATGGATCCACACGAGTGGAAACTAGATCCACAAGTATTTGCAATGATAGCTCAAAAATGGGGACGGCCAGACATAGATCTGTTTGCCAGCCCCCAAAACTACCAACTTCAAAAATTTTGCACAAGGACATTCCATCCACAAGCTTGGAAAGTGGACGCCCTCTCATTCAGTTGGAAAACATTAACAGTGTATGCCTTTCCTCCACTGCCTCTTCTAGCAAAGGTACTGCTGAAAGTCAGATTAGAGAGGCCACAAATGATACTCATTGCACCAGACTGGCCACGCCAACACTGGTACCCCCTTTTGTGCAGTGTGTCACTGCTAGAACCATGGCACCTGCCTCAGATGCCTGCCCTGCTGTCCCAGCAGGAGGGCCAGATTCTGCACCCACAGCTTCAAACTCTTAACCTTGCAGCCTGGCTAATTACCTGATCTCTCTGTTACCATCCCTCAGTAAGCAAGTGATGGATGTCATTCTGGAGGCAAGGAGGCCTAGTACTAGAAAATCCTATGCTGAAAAATGGAAAATATTCTGTTCCTAGAGACAAACTCAAGGGATGGGCACAACCGTGCCCAGATTACCTCATATTCTTCAATACTTATCTGAGATGCTTCAAAAGGACCTTTCCTTTTCTTCCATCAAAATTCATGCCTCGGCCATTTCAGCACATTACAATACAGAGCCCACCCCTCTTCTCTCATCCATTGCTGAAGCAATTCCTCAGAGGGGCCAAAAACCTAAGACCACCCAGGAGAGCCCCTACTCCAGCCTGGGACCTTAACTCTGTATTGGAAAAGCTCACTCTGCCTCCCTTTGAGCCAGGTGCAAATGCAGAGTTGAAATTCCTTTCCTGGAAAACAGCCTTCCTTCTAGCCATCACTTCAGCAAGACGAGTGTCTGAATTACAAGCCCTCATGGCAGTAGAGCCTTTCATCATCTTTCATGCGGACAGGGTGTACCTCGGGACCAATCCTTCCTTTATGCCCAAGGTGGTATCCAGTGTGGCCCTTAATCAGTCCATTCATTTGCCAATCTTCTTTTCTAATCCACAGAACAAAGGGGAATGAATACTGCACTCCTTGGATGTGCACAGACAACTTAGATTTTACTTGGACAGGACTAAACTTCTCAGGAAATCTGAATAGCTGCTGGTTGCATTTGCTGCAGGGGTAGAGGGGAAGGCCATTTCTTAGCAAGCTATTTCTAAGTGGATAGACCATTGCATTCATTTCTGCTAGAAGCACCATGGAAAACCTACCCCAGTGGGGATAAGACCTCATTCCACCAGGGCTGCATGTACATCTACAGCCTTTCTCAGAGGTGTCCCTACCAGGAACATCCTAGAAGCTGCTACCTGGAGTTCTGTACATACCTTCACCAAGCATTACCACTTGCCAATTTTTTCTAAATCCAGAGCTGGCTTTGCCACTGCAATCTTGCAGGGCCTTATAGCTGGTCCTAATGCTGTATAATTGCCTCCTCCCATCGTTAGCTTTGGGAATCTACCCAAATGTGATGACTGCAACAGTGAAACACAAAGAACATAGTACAGTTGTGTACACTTACCATAAATGTAGATGTTCGAGTGTATTCACTGTTGCAGTCCTGGTTACCCTCCCTCCAGTCCCCTGACTTCTGTTGACTATACCTCTATTCTTGTTTACTATGTTTAAAGCTTTCTGGTGTATTTGATTTTTGTTGGAGGTGTAACCTTGTATATAATTGCTTCCCATTATGGGGGCACCTGACATCTGGGGCAAGAAAAACTGATAAAATGGTGTCGGCTGCATGCTTTATACCCCTGACTACCTGATGTCATGGAAGATGAGACAGCAACCGATGCAGGACCCAAGACTTTGATAATCAGGCCGACTGAGGGCTACCTGCAAGCAGATAACCCAAATGTGATGACTGCAACAGTGAATACACTCGAACATCTACATTTATGGTAAGTGTACACAACTGTACTTTATCCCAATCCACAAATGGGGATCCACCACTAATCTTGTGAACTGTCACCCTATTATCCTGATGAGCCTGGTCTACAAGGCCATGGAACTCATAAACAAAGACACTGGTAACCTCCAAACTCTGGACTCCACCCAGTTTGAGTTTTTGAAAGGCAGATCATGCCTTCTGAACCTGATTGACTTCTCTGAGGCAGTCACCAAAGCCATAGACAAGGGTAAGGTGGTTCACACAGCCTATCTTGACCTCGCCAAGGCTTTCGACACCATCCTACATTCTGGAATTATAGCTAAACTCACTAAACTAGGTATAAATCCCTACGTCACAAGATGGGTTCCCAACTGGCTCACTGATAGAACCCACACTGTAAAAGTTGCAGACTCCAAATATGACTTCAAACCAGTGACAAGTGGAGTACCACAGGGTTCAGTCCTGGGACCTCTCCTGTTTGGTATCTACTTCTCTGAAGTACAGGCTAACACAGAAGTCCTCTGGCTAACGAAGTTCACAGATGACTGCACACTAGGAGCTATAGTCATGTGGACATCCTACAGAAAGGCCTCACTGAGACAGATGCCTGGTGTCAGAGGCATGGCCTCAAGCTCAATGCCAAAAAGGGCATTGTCATCCCCTTTGGTAAAAACTCTGTATCCGTGAACTACAACATAAAAGGTAGTCTACTTAATGCCAAGTGTGTGATAAGAGACCTTGGGAACCAGGTAGACAGTAGTTTCTCCTTTGATAATTACATCACCACAGTAGTCAGTAAATTCTTCTATGTGGCACACCTCATCACAAAAGGGTTCTCATCCAGGAAAAAAGAGATCATTGTTCCCCTCTACTCGGCACTCATTAGACCCATTATAGAGTACAACGCCTCTTTTGGAGTGTACCTCACAAGACATCTGCAGCAGCTGGAAAGGCCGCAGAAGTACCTCACAAAGAGGATTACTGGCCTCAAACAGGTGCCCTACACTAACTGTTTCAAAAAAATCCAGCTTTACTCTGTAGCATATCGCCTACTCTGAGGAGATCTCTGTCTAACATATAAAGCTATGTTAAACTCAGAGCTGTTGGATATGCTACACCTAAAGAAATCCCAATCCCTCCGAGATACACGCTCTAGGGACCTAAACCTTGTCACCACAATAAACAGGACATGCTGGAGGGATAGATTCCTGTCCCTGAGACTTCCTATAATCTGGAACAAGCTACCCATCTATGTCAAGCAAAGTTCCTCATTAGCACTCTTCAAGAAAAATCTTGGTAAGTGGATGGGAAATAGGAAATACACCCTGGGGATCACTTATGTGGCTGTGCTCGACAGTGGCACAGGAAATTAACTTTCTTGGGTGGTGTAAGCCAGGGAACCTTGTTGACTAGGCTTACTTAGGTCCTTGGGCCGATAGCCTGGTACCTACCTATGAACCTATGAACAAGTAGCTACTTAATAAGATATAATATACCCTATTAAGCTAACTTCCAAGGATGCATTGGGTAGCACTGCCATGCTAGTCAGTGCTGCCCCCTTCTCAAGTGTCAGGAATGCATACTATACAGCAATATACTATGTGCTCCTGTGTATGCCTTTCACAAAAATTGGACATTTTATGTACCCCGTCATGAAGTACTTTGATGTTTGCCTGTGGATTATGGTAGGTCATAGTGGTGTGCAATACATGATGCACTTAACATGTTTGTACATCTGCACAATGAATTGATTTTTAACATGGTGAAGATTTCTTGAGTATGCAGTTTTATGTGTCATTTATTCTGCTGTGTTTACTACACATTGGTTGCGCATTAACAGACACCTTCCTATACTACTCCAGCTGAGTCACAGGTGTAACAGTTGTGACATAACTGGTTAATACTGTTAATAAGTCTCCTAACCAGGCAACACTGAGTTGTTTAATGAGCAGTTATGGCGTAGTAAAAGGCCCTCAGTACTACCTATTTTACTGCCTACCAACCATTGCTAGTCACAAACTTGCCCAAGTGTTTAGCTTACTTGTAAGAAAAAGTGGGTTCTTTAAGGCAAAGTTCCGTCACCTTATTATTTGATAACAATGTATATACATCATTTGTGCTTAATGATAGACTTAGCTTGACTAGGAAACATGGTATAACTAGTAATAAAATTGAAGCTTGTAGTGTGAGTAGGTTTTTATGAATGAACTGTCTTTTGGGTGTTTTTCCTTGATATTTGTGAATTATTTTTATTTTTATAGTGACAATTGCATGTTTTTTGTATTTCAGTATTGTTGTGTGGTGTACGTTAGCATATGCTAGTTTTGTAGTTAATTTATATTTTAAGTTATCCTTTATTCTAATAGGAACACATTTCATTTATGGGGGTAATTTTGAGGGCAGTTTTTATATGTGATTTTTGTGGGCAGCACATGAAGTTACTGTTTTTAGACATGAAAGGGAAAGGAGATCCATGTTTGACTTTTTTTTTTGTATTTATTTTCTGCTGATGTAGATGTGGGTTTAGGGGGATTTTTTAGGTGCACTAGTATGTACTTGTCATTCGTGTCTATGTTTGCATGTGCAGTGCATAAACATTTATTTATCTGTTTGTTTAGTTGATTATTTGTGGGTCAAGCAAATATGGAAGGTTTAGGAGAACTGTAGTAGGTCCAAGGCACTAAAGATGTAAATATATGTGGATAACATGTCAAGAGTGTTGATGAACTTTTCATAACATGCCGAGATTGTAGATAAACACATAATTTCTGCACCACAAATATTCATCACACCATTTATATTGGGATTTCTATTAAGGTAAACATATACTGTAGTTGCAAAAATATCCCTCCAAACCAAGTAGAAGGCAGCTGTAGCAACTAATAGTAGCCAGACAACTCCAATCAGAATGTAAAAAACTTTTGATAACATAGCGTAAGTGCTTTCATAACATCAGTTATTTCCTCAGATGCATAAAAACAGTGCATAGTGTTTATGCACTGTTTTTATGCGTCTGAGGAAGTAACTGATGTTATGAAAGTGCTTAGCTATGTTATCAGAAGTTTTTTACATTCTGATTGGAGTTGTCTGGCTACTATTACTTGCTAAACTGCCTTCTACTTGGTTTGGAGTGATATTTTTGCATTTTTCTATTCACCTAACCTGTTGGGACTTACTCTTGGGACTGTTACTTCATATACTGTAGTTAGTAAATATTGGGAACCAGCATTCATATTTTTCCTGCTGTGGAGCATTGGTTAAGATTTATTTAGTTTTTTACCACCCATTTCATTAGTCTTGCCAGAGCTGCTTATTGCAAAAGACACAGTTTAAACATTTTTAAATTTATTTTTTAGTTATCCAGTTGCATTTTTCCACATATTATGCTAACAGAACAGTGATCATGATTTTATTCATTTTTATTTATATGCAGTTTGTTAACCAGGTGGGTGTGCTGGTCTGCTGATGCTTTTCAGCCATGACCTGGACTTAGAATGAGAACAAGTGATGTACAGAGAAATTTGCAGTAATTGTGACAATTAGAGCACTAAAACAAGTATATCTGTACTGTTGTCCGCATGTAGGATTTGGCAGAAATTTACACCGGATGCTCTTCCTGACGCAACCCTCCCCATTTATCCGGGCTTGGGACTGGCACAAAGAAATGCACTGGCTTGTGCATCCCCAGTGGCTGGATATGGATTGGAGACAGTGGCATTGACAAAAAGGCAGGAGTCAGAGCTGGACGTGGCAGAGTTAAAGATGTTAAGATTTGCACTGGGTGTGACGAGGGTGGACAGGATTAGGAATAAGTATATTAGAGGGTCACCCCAGGTTGGAAGGTTTGGAGACAAAGCCAGAGAGGCAAGATTACGTTGGTTTGGGCATGTGCTGAGGAGGGATTCAGAATATATTGGGAAAAAGATGTTAAGGATGAAGCTGCCAGGTAACAGGAAAAGAGGAAGGCCTAAGATAAGGTTTATGGATGTGGTGAGAGAGGACATGCAGGTGGTTGGTGTAGCAGAGCAAGATGCAGAGGACAGGAAGAAATGGAAACAGATGATCTGCTGTGGCGACCCCTAATGGGAGCAGCTGAAAGAAGAAGAAGAAGAGCAGTAAAACAGGTGCTCAGAAATAAAGTTTATATGTAGCAGTGAATACCATGCAGTACAGAGAATAATATGCTTATTACTAAAGGCATTAGCAAGTAATTATGGAAGAGAAATAAACAGTAAAATAGCAATTCTGAAGGCATTAGCACTGAGTTAACCTAGCAATTAATTATTTACAATATGTACAATGTATGTAAAGAATCTCAGAAAAGGTTAAGTGTAAGGCAGTATATATAGCTATATGCTGTTGCAACTGTCTCACTTCTAGGACTTAAACCCATTGCTCTAAGTTAGCTCATCCAGCAAAACTTTCAGGCTACTTTAGCCCATTCCCTTACCCATAATCCTTCATGGCTGAGGCTTCAACTTCCAGATTTGCATATTTTCCAAGTAATACATGGAAAAAACTAAAACAGTGAGTAACAACGTCACACAAAAAAATCAGTAAAAACTAAAAGAAAAGTCTGGTCAGGCTAGATTTTCCACTGTGTGATTCCTTAAAACCTCTTGTATTAGAGGTAACATGGGATGTCTTTCTATTCAGTGTTGCAGTATTCTTTACATTTGGGTAGTATTCCATCCATCGGACCAATGTTCGGCCTGCATACAAAAGCTTATAGCTACTGCCAGTATGTGGGATGTCGTACGTAGGTACTGACAACGTCAGCCATAAAAGGGATGTCCGCATGTACCATCCTCAGAACTTTTTCTCCGCCATTCGTAGAGGTCGACTACTATGTACGGTCTGTGGTCAGATTCCTTCACTCTGCTTCCAGCTTCAGATAAGTACCCCATTGGGGATGTATATTTTTGCTACTGCTGTTTGCTATTGTTCATGTTATCCAGGAAGGGCAAGTGTAAGTGTGGAAGGCAAATTCCACATAAGGATAGTCACGAGCTTTGTCTGTTTTGCTTGGGGCCTAGTCACGATCACCGTTCCTGTTCTCTTTGCCAGACCTTCATGCCTCTAACTTTGCAAAGCTATCTTTCAGCTTTAAACCTTTATCGGGAAAATCAGAGACTCAAATGTCAGGCTAGTGACGCTATGGAGGGTGCAAGGGGTCCTTCAGAGCCAAGTTTGAAGAGGAAGGTAAGCAAGTTAAGACCTGAATCCTCTTCCACTGCGGCTACCTCCTCCAATGTTTGCCTTGAGGTCGGTGAAGACCCAGTGGTACGGTTGGAGGTCAGGTCTGCTTCTTCAGTGGGTACCTCTGCGGAAGCCGTCAAGACTGTGGATTCTAGCACATCCGAAGCCATGCAGACATCCAGTTCGGGCGACTTAGGGGAACCGCAGCTTGTTCCAATGGAAGACTCAGGGACTGTTTCTGCCCCTCTACCCAGGGATCTGTCGTATATTAGGCTATGTCCAACCTCTCTCCTCTGGTCTGGAAGCCTGTTAAAAAGAAACAGAAAACTAAGCACCCGAATGTTCCTTCCACTCCACAGTCAGATTGGGATGGATTTTATCAAGGTCTTCTTAGAAACCTTATGGTAATGTGGCCTACAGCTTTTTCTTCTTGCCCCTTCCCCGTTCCACCATTCACTTCTCCTGTGCTGGCTTCTGGGTCTCAGGATTTTTCCTCTGTGCTGGCTTTGGAGGTGCAGATCCTTGATTCTGACTCTGAAGATCCCTCTTCTTATGAAGACTCCCTGGCATACTCCACCCAAATTCCTTCCCCTCTGGAATATGCTTCTCCTGAGGAGAAGTGTAATGAGGGAGATTCCCCTATAGAAGACCTTTCTTTTGAGGAAACTATTAATAAGATGAGGGAATTTTTAAGTGGGATTCCTCCCAAATTTCAGAAGCACAAAAATGTTACTATGAGCTTCTTCAGCTGGAAGCCCCTGCACCCTCTGCAGTTCCACCTGTTCTTCCTGCTTTCTTGGATGCTTTTGCTTCCACTTCCAAAAACCCTGATTCCCAAGCCCCTGCGCCAATGTGACCTGACAGATTTTATAAGGTCCCAGACAACTGCAAGTTTCTTTATAAATGCCCTTCTGCTGACCCAGCTTTGGTCTCTATTGCCTCTTACAAAATTTCTCGTCTGTCTCCATTTGCTCAGCTGCTTTCCTCTGATAAGGATAGCGGGATATTGGAAAGGCTAGGTAAAAAGTATACACTTCGTCCACCTTAGCTATTAGGGCTATTAATTACCAGACACACATGTCTAGGTATTCCCTGGCTTTACTTTCTCAGGCATCTCAGGCTTTGTCTAAATTACCTGACTCACAGATTAAATCTCAGGTTCTCAGTCTACTGTCCGCATCATGTCAGGTAGCTAGGTAATCCATTAGGTGCGGTTGTGATGCAGTGGAGGTTTCTGCCAGGGCTGCAGCCTCTGCATGTGTTCTTAGATGGTATTCATGGTTAAGTCTCCCGGCATTACCTGATGACATAAAGGCTAAACTTCCTGATGCTTCTTTAGATAATTCTGCCCTTTTTGCTTCTGCTGCTGCAGAAACTTTCAAAATTTTGCAGGAGAAAGTTAAGGAGCTCCAAGATTTAAGATACGTGCTTGTTTCCCCAGTCATCAAATTCCACAGGAATTTTCATGCCAAGATTTCCTTTGGCAGAAGATCTGCTTGTTCCTCCTCTTCTGCTTCTGCAGGGTCTAGGTTTAAGAAATCTTCTAGGACAGCCCCTCAGTCAAAATCACCTACTCCAACAACTCTTTCTCAGCAGTCCTTTCAGGCCAGCCCTGGATCTGTATGACAACCAAGCCTTTTTTCCAAGTCATACACCTCTCTCTCTCTTCGCCTGTCTCTCTCTTCGCCTCTCTCTCTCTCCCTCCCCCTTTCTGTCTGGTTGGAGATCACTTAGGGCTCCTGGGTGCTTTTCTTCATCCAAAAAGGTTACTTTATGACTTGGAAGACTTTTCCACCTTTCCTAGAGATCCCTCCACCCCCTTCCAGCCAACTTCATCTCTTTCCCCAGTTACTAGCTCAACTCTTCCACCAGGGTACAATCTAAGTTGTTCCTCCAGGACAAAAAGGAAAGGGATTTTACTCCAGGATGTTTCTTGTCCCAAGAAAGGATGGTCCTTGGAGACCTATACTAGATGTCTCCCATTTAAACACCTTCCTGAAAGTGCCTTCTTTTTGGATGCTTTCTCTGCAAACTCCTTTTCCTCTGGTTCTTCTTTACTCCTTCTTGGCTTCTCTGGATCTCAAGGATGCTTACCTGCACATCCCAATTTACCCTCAGTACAGGAAACACATTTCTCGGTGGGTACTTTGCACTTTCAGTTTTATGCCTTGCATTCTGGTCTTTCCACTGTTCTAAGGTTTTTCACCAAGTGCTTGGCTCCAGCCATTGCCTTCTTGAGGGTTCGAGGGATTCAGGTTTACCCCTATCTAGACAACCTTCTTTTTTCTGGCCATCAGCCAGGATCAACTAAGTTTAAACCTCAAATTAGCCATTCCCTTTCTTCAGAAGTTGGGATTCACTATACATTTCAAAAAATCCAGTCTTATCCCTACTCAGGACCTCATTTTTCTAGGATGCAGGTTTAGGACAGATCTGATGATGTTTTTTCTCCACTCAGACAAGGTTCTATCTCTTACAGGCTACACAGAGGCCCTTCTGCCTCTTCCATCCATCTCGGCCAGGGAATTTATTATTTATTTATTTGGAGTTTGTTTACTAGGATGGTCCACTGGGCCACGAGGAGCCCATTTTCAATGGAGTCTTGGGGAGAAAAGCTCCAGTAAATACAAATATCGTAAGTTACAGAATTACAAAATAACAACAATTACAACGTTTACAAAACACTTAATGACACATTAGAAAAAAATATTGGCATTTGATGGAGCAAATGCATGAAAAATCCCAATCTGAAGTAGTTAACTTCATTTTATCTGCAACCTGTGGGGTATTCGGATCCATATCCATATCGGATCTGAGCCGGCAACTTTACAAGAATTTGCTCTGAGCTCCAAGCTCCTCCCCCTTACCTGTAACACACCACCATCTTCTGCCTTTCCCCAGATCTCGTTTGCTGCTTTGTGCATCAGCATCGTGGTCTCCGTAGCTCTGAGCCTTAGGGTTATTGTAAGTGATTTTTTTGTATATTTTTCTGTGTAGAGAGAGATTTCTCAGTTAGTTCCCCTTCCTCCCCTAAATGCTTGTTCGTTGGTTACAAAAAAAAAGTTTGTTTTTTAATCTTGTGAGGTAGTTATCATGCAGGCCCTTCCCTTCCCTATAGTGTGTGTGTGGTCATAGTGTGTTAGGGTTTGTTAGGTGTGGCTGCTTTTGTGTTAGAATGTCTGAACAGCCGAAACCTACTTTCAAAAAATGTACAGAGTGTGGCCATACGCTTTCACGGGCGGATGGTTACACACTGTCTGTTGTTTGCCTGGGCATAGCCCATTTATCAGTCCACTGCAGAGTGTGTGCTGGATTTAATCCAAGGGCCCTGAAAGATAGGAAGGCCAAACTGGTGGCAAAAGGCCTACTCCCAGCTTCCACTTTGGACACTTCAGCCTCGGCCACAGCTTCTGCAACTCCTGCCCAACCCCCCCCCCCCAGGCTGCGACTCACCCTCCCGCTAGACCTGCTGCAGGGGATGGGAAAGAGAGAGACAAAAGACATAAGGATACAGAGGGAGAGACAGAAAAAAGAAAGGGGATAGGCCCCGTAAACGGTCTCCAGATTGAGAGTGCTTCCCTAGCCCGCCTTCCAAGGTATCGAGACCTGTGTCTCCTCGGCTCCACTCCCCCTGATTCTCCCCAGAGCCGACGGAGCCTTTGGAGCCGAGGCCTTCCTCTAGATCCTCCCAATGAACAGCCAGATCCGAGTTGGTCGCTTCCTCGCTCTCAACTCAGAGTCTCTCTGAAATGGATATGGACAGGATGAAGAGGAGATTTATTCGGACCTAAATCCAGATGGGAATCTTGCCAGGCCCCTCTCCCTCTGAAGGCGGGACCTCCATGCCATTCTTTCATCCGATTTCTCCTTCCCCGATCTGGCCTGCGGTTTCAGGGTTTATGGATCCGAGGATCTTCAGAGCTGGGGATCTGGCACCGATGGTTTCTCCAACCTCGACTCCGGTGGTTACCTTGAGTTCCTCGGATCCGACCAGTTCAGATCCGAGCAGCTCTCGACCTTGAGTTCCTCGAATCCAACCAGTTCGGTTCTGAGCAGCTCTCGGGGCCGAGGATGGGGAGTTGGACCTGAGGGGATGAAGGTGTCTTCGGCTCCGACTTTGTCGGATCCAAGACATTCCTTCGGAGCTCCAGCTACCTTAGCCTCAGCCCCAATCTTCACGACGGACCCGGGGAGAGCTTCCTCCTTGTTGGGTGCTGAGGAGGTGCACTCTCCATCGGCATTCAACATGGTGGAGAGGGTTCTCTCCCAAGGATCGAGACCCCAACCTATTTCCTTGGATTCCACCCAAACTCCCTCAGATTCGGTTATGACTCCCTTCAGCTTGTCTCAGGGACAGCCTGTGCTAGAGGAGCCCCAGGCAGTTCCCCTGGAGGAACCTCCCCCCCCCACGTAGCTCACGAGCCCTCTTCAGAGAGTCCCACTGAAGAGGATCCTAGTAAGCACGCGTGCAAAAGGAGGCACCTGGATTCCCCTGAGTCCTTACAGAAGACACCGATTTAGATGAAGGAGAAGGTTCCCCCAGGTCTCCACCCGAGGATGTCTCCTTTGGAGACATCATGGAGATCCTCTGCCAGAGGGGAGGTTGGTCAGCCACAAAACCTTCTAAGGATGAATCAGTGTTCCTGGAGGCTTTTGGCATAGGCCCATCTTTGTCCTGGGTGTCCCCACCGGCCGATCCTATAGTGGATCTTATCACCACGCGGGCATGGAACGAGCCTGACACCATAGAGCCGATACCTAAATGCCCGGGCAAGATTCTATTTCCATCCTCGGACAGACAGGCATGGTATAAGGGATTCCCTGTGGAGGCTCTGGTGGTTGCAGCAGCCACCAAGAGGGAACTGGCTCAAGAAAGTTCCTCGGTCCACCCTCTGGACAAGGAGTACAGGACAGTGTATCAATTTAGGAAGCAAGTATATTCTTCAGCGACGTTTTCCATCCGAGTGCTGAAATACTTGTAACACATTATACGACTGCAGCGAGACCTAGTCACGGAATTAGCTGAGTTGCCCCCAGAGTCTTTGTCGCAGGAGGACAAGCGTCTGTTCTCCACGAAAATGTCGACTCTGAAATCAGTATCAAACATATCCATGCGCCTCCTTTCCCATGCTATGGAAGGAGCAGCTAGGGTGGCTGTGACCGGCGTAGCCATGAGGCAACATGTTTGGCTCAGACTGTGTCAGTTTCTTTTTGGGAAGACCGTATGTGACACCCTTGTCCAGAGTGAAAAAGACGGGAAGACTTTGTCTGCCATCGGAATCCGCTTCTCCAGTCCTCAAAGATCCTTTTCCAGGAATCACAGAGGGCAAAAGAAGATGTGGTTCTGGAAATCACAGTTTTCCCAGGACTCTCAGGACAACTGGTCCCCTAGAGGCAGAGGGGGACATGATAGTTGCCATCCCAGAAGCAGAGGGGGTCCGAGGAACTTTGGGTCTAGGGAGCCCTTCTTGGACAGGCCCGCGCAGCAGCCCTGAGGGGTTGCCAGATTGCCGTACTCTGGAGGCAGTTGGCAGAAGATTATCATTGCACCCAATGGCATGGGAGTCCATAACTGCAGATTGTTGGGTGCTTCAAATAATATCCAGAGGTTACACCATCCCATTTGTTGCCCCTCCAATCCAACCAAAGCACCTCCCAGATGTCCCACCCGCTCAAAGGGAGACGGCAGCACTAGAGGTTTCCAAGCTGCTTCAAAAATGAGCCAATGAACCGGTCCCTCCCAATCAGTCCGGGTCAGGCGTTTACTCCAGTTTCTTTTTAGTGCCAAAAAAGATGGGGGACCTCAGATCCATTTTGGACCTGTCAACCTTAAACCTGGCTGTCGCCAAACAGAAATTCAGAATGAAATAAAACCAGGAACAGGCACAAACTAGTAATCCAAAAATAGAGATGATCGCAATAATCTAAACAAGGCATTCCAGAAATTCCAGATGGTCACCCTGCAGTCCATTCTACCTTATCTTCGAGAATGCAACTGAATGTGCTCGATAGACCTCCAGGACACTTACTACCACATCAAGATTCACAGAACCTCCAGGAGATTCCTTTGCTTCAGGCTGGGAGCCAGTCGTTTCCAGTTCAGAGCCCTACCCTTCTGTCTCACCACAGCCCCCAGGGTGTTTACCAAGGTAATGGCAGTCGTAGCGGCTCACCTGAGGCTTCAGGGGATTCACGATTGGCTCCTCTCTGCTTCCACCAAGCGTCTTCTTTGCCAAGCCAGAGACTCCTTCCTTCATCTTGCAGACAAGGCCATGTCAAACTCAGAGCTGTTGGACATGCTACACTTAAAGAAATCCCAATCCCTCAGAGCTACACGCTCCAGGGATCTAAACCTTGTCATCACAATAAACAAAACATGCTGGAGGGATAGGTTCCTGACCCAGAGACTCCCCAGACTCTGAAATAGATTGCCCATACATGTCAAGCAGAGTGCCTCTTTGGACCTCTTCAAGAGGAACCTTGACGATTGGATGGGAGAACGGAAATTCACCCCAGGGATCACGTCAGTCGCCCTGCTAGACAGGGGTCCAGGAAAGTAAGTAATGTGGGAAGAAATAGCCAGGGAATTGTTATGGCTAGGCTTGTATAGGCCCTAGGGCTGATAGCCTAGTACCAACCTATGAACCTATGAACCAGACCTGCTAGAGATTACGATCAAAGTTCCCAAGTCCCTCTTGGCCCCAGTACAGATCTTGGACTTTATTGGGACATGGCTGGACACCCTTCAACTGAAAGTCTTTCTAACTTCAGACAGGGTCCAGAGTCTAAGGGCTCATGTATCAATGATTCTTGGCCCCAGGTTACCGAAGGTGGCCAACGTTCTCAGAGCCCTGGGCTCTATGACTGCAGCAATTTCTATCCTCCCCTGTGTGTGTCGTCACATACGTGTTCCACAATGGACTCTAGCCATACAGTGGTCTTGGCTAGATCTCCGCATGGAATACCCAATTCAAATCAGCAAAGCCTGCAGGGCGTCACTCCTCTGGTGGGTTCAGTCCCCGGAGATCGCAGCGGGACACCCCTTTATTCCATCCACAGCCCAAGCCAAAGTGTCCACGGATGCCTCCCAGCTCAGGTGGGGGGCCATTATCTGGGGAGGACGGTCCAAGGCACATTGTCCCAGATCGAGACCAGATTGCACATCAGTGTTTTGGAGATGAGAGCAGTGCTTTTAGCATTGCAAGCCTTCCACACTGTTCTTCCTCCAGGGACTATTGCAATTCAGTCAGACAACATGTCGGTTGTGTGGTACATCAACAAACAGGGAGGAACCACATCTTACCCTCTGTGTCGCGAGGCCATGAGAATATGGGAGTGGGTGATCACCACCAGTCGGTTTCTGATTGCAGCGCACATCCTGGGATGCTCCAAAATTTTAGCGGACAGATTGAGTCAGGCTAGTCTAATGCCATACGAGTGGTCTCTGAAACAGTCAATAGTGGAGCAGATCTTCCTTGCGTGGGGTCAGCCTTGCTGCGATCTCTTCGCATCTCCTTCCAACGTGAAGTGCAACAAGTTCTTTGCTCTGATTCCTTCACCAGGGGACCCCCCCCCCCAGAGACCCTTTAGTCCATGCTTGGCCTCCCGGGTTACTGTACGCTTACCCCCCCCCCCCATTACCACTCATTCCGAAGTTTCTTCAGAAAGCTTGCCGACTGGAATGCAAGGTGATCCTCATTGCCCTGTTCTGGCCTCATCAAGACTGGTTCCCCTTCCTCTGGTCTCATGTTCTAGCTTCTCCTTGGATTCTAGATCCCTGCCCGGATCTCATTTCTCATCCCTCAGGCACCTGTCCGCCCAACCTGGACAGTCTCATGCTGACAGCTTGGTTGTTCCAGTTCCCTTGATCGCCAGGACTCCCGGTCTTTTGTCTTTAGTGAAAACTATTCTAGTGGCAGCTCATAAGTCTTCCACTAGGAAGATTTACTGCAGTAAATGGAAACAATTCTCTATTTGGGCTTCTCAGAGAAACCTGGATCATTTTACAGCCCCTGTCTCAGCAGTGTTGGATTTCTTAGCCAGCATTTTTCAGCAAGGGGCTAGTTCTTCCACTGTGAAAGTGCAACTGGCAGCTATTTCGACTTTCCATGTTGGCGAAAACAGGAATGCACTGGCCTCTTCTAGACTGTGTAAGGCTTTTCTTCAAGGCACTTTTCTTTTGCGTTCTCCAATTAAGAACCCTGTTCCTCCTTGGGACCTTACCTTGGTTTTGCAGGCCTTAGTTGCTCTCCCCTTTGAACCTGCAGCATTAGTAGATTTGAAGTTCTTATCCTGGAAGACAGCCTTCCTAGTGGCCATTACGTCGGCTAGAAGGGTTTCTGAGCTTCAGGCCTTGTCTGCCCTGCCCGCTTACTTGATCTTCCATAAGGACAGGGTTTCTCTCCGTACAAACCCTTCTTTCTTAACAAATTGGCTTCCGAATCAAACATTAATCAATCGATTAACCTGCCTGTTTTCTTCCCAAATTTTCAGAACAAGGGTGAATATGAACTGCATTTGCTAGATGTTCATAGACAACTTTGTTTGTATTTACACAGAACAAAGCCCTTCCGTAAGTCTGACCAGTTATTTGTGTCTTTTTCTAAGCCCTTCTTGGGTAAAGCCATCTCCAAGGTTTCCTTAGGTAGATGGATCACACTATGTATTTTGCAAATTTACAAAGGAAAAGGTTTGCCTCCACCTGGTCCGGTTAAAGCTCATTCTACCAGATCTATGGTGACATCTGCTGTTTTTTGGTCTAGGGTCTCATTGGATGACATTTGTGTGGCAGCAACTTGGGCAAAGTCATATACCTTCATTTCTCGTTATAAGTTGGATTTGATCTCCAGTGGGAGAGCATCCTTCAGCTCTGCGGTGCTCAGGAATATCCTTCCATGAGGGCCTCCCAGGAGTTTGAGTAGCTGGGGTCTCTGTCCCACAGGTAGCAGATAAAATGAAGTTAACTACTTCAGATAAAGAAGTTATGTACTCACCATAGCATTCCATCTAAGTAGTTATACTTATTTTTCTGCAACCTTCCCACCCTCCTTCCCTCGAACCTTCTCATGTGATATTCATGTGTGGTTTATGCTAAGTTGAGTTGCTGATTGGTTTGAGTTACGGCAAACTCGATCTGAGGGAAGGCAGGAGATGGTAGTGGGTTATGGGTGAGGGGGAGGAGCATGGAGCTCGAAGCAGAAACTTGTAAAGTTACCGGCTCGGATCCGATATGGATCCGAATACCCCACAGGTTGCAGAAAATTGAAATATAACTACTCAGATGGAACATCATGGTGAGTACATAACTTCTTTTTATAAACAAATCAAGGTAGTATAAAGAATGCAAGTTCCTTCAGGAAATTATGGGCTAAAGGAGGCTATTAGCAGATATATTTGGTATAGAGAGAATTATAGTTAAGGGTTTTATGTAGGATAAGAGCAAGAGCATTCCCATTGTGAGATTAGGTGTGAGTGAAGTAAAGTTTTAAAGATAGACTGTTAGTGGTATGGATAAGAGGTGGGAGAGAATTCCAGCGGCATGCTAAGCAGAAGGATAGAAGATGTTTGTCTGGAGGGCAGGCAGGTTTATGTAGTTCTATTAGATTTTGGAAGTTAGATCGAAGGCATCTATTAGGAAGATGCATTTGGAAGGTAGAGGCAAGGGAGGGGCAGAGAGGGGACTAAAAATAAGTTTGTGTGATTGGATAAGTTGAATATAGGTAAGATAATTGGGCAGTTCAACCCAGTTCAGTTGGCGCAGGGAGATGCAGTGATGGGTATTGGATCTGTGGCCAGTTGCAAATTTTGAAATTTTATAGTAACAGGAGGAGAGTTTTGATTTGAGGGAGGATTGCAGATTGGTAAGGATAGAGGCACCATACAGGAGCGAAGGGATGAGGTATGTGTTAGCAAGAGCAAGTCTGGTGGAGGGAGAAAGGAAACAGTTGTGGCAATAAAGCATTCCAAGTTTCTTGTGAGTTTTTTTGATATTTGCATGAAGATGGCTATCAGACTTTAGTTGGTCATCGATGAGGATTCCTAACAGTTAAGCAGTGGAGACAGTTTCATGAGGAGTGTTATTTCAGTTGGTGATAGAGCACAAGTTTATGTCTAGGGTGATGCTTTTAGAGGGGGAAATATTAGTTTAGTCTTGGTTGCATTTAGTGCTAGATGGTTATTTAGCATCCATTGTTCTGTAGAGCAGAAGGCATCTTGGGTTAATTTTGTTAATGAAGAAATGAAGGTTGCAGAACAGATTATTGTCATACGCATATTGGATGAGGTTGGCAATAGGGATGGCATGGCAGAAGTCGTTGATGAAAATGTTGAATAGAAAGGGGCCTAGAACTGAGCCTTGGGGCACACCTGTGGGAGTGTTTAGGAATGGTGAAGTAGCTTTTTTCCACTTAACTGCTTGTTGTCTATCTGATAGGTAACTAGTGAACCAGTGAGTAGAGGAATGGGGAATATTTAGTTTAGAGAGCTTAGTAAGAAGAAGGTTATGAGAGATGGTGTTGAAGGCCTTAGAGAGGTCTAGGAGGAGGGTGGATACAATATGACCAGAGTCACGGGCTTTGTTTACAGTTTCTAGGAAGGAGAGGAGAGCAGTGGTGGTGTTATGGCCAGGTCGGAATTCATGTTGGGTGGGAGTAAGAAGGTTATTATTTATAAGATAGAGTAGGAGTTGTAGGTGAATGCATTTTTTGAGAAGTTTTGAAATAGGGATAAGATAGCGATGGGGCGGAAGTTGGAGATATCATTATTGTTACCGCCTTTATGGAGTGGAATAATATAGGCCTTTTTCCAGAGCTGGGGAACTTGGCATTTTGAAGTTGATCGATTTATTAAGATGCAGATAGGGAAGGCAGTGGCTTCTGCGGCTGTCTTTAGGAAGTAGGAGGGTATTTCATCAGGGGCATTAGAGCAAGGTTTCAATTTTAGAAGAAATTTTTTTATGGTAGAGATGGGGATAGAGGTCATGGAGAAGGGAGGAGGTTGGGAGCTAGAGGTACTGGAGGAGGAGGGGATGTGTGGAGGTTGTTGTGGGGAAGCAAGGTTATTAGTGAAGGATGATGTTAGTTTAGATATGGAATCACTAAAGAATGAGCTGAATTGAGTAGCTAAGTCCAAGTCAAAGACATTTGGGTTGAGGCAAGGGTTTTCTTTTTTACCTGGGTTAAGAAGAGAGGAGATTCCATCCCAGAATTTTTTAGGGTTATTGTTGTGATGGGTTTGGAGAGTGGAAAAATAGACTGTGGTCTGAGTTAATGTTTTTTTACTTTGTTGCAAAGTGTTTTGTATTCATTAAGGGAAGTAATAGTTTTAGTTTTGTGGTACTGTTTCCAAGTTTTATCTCAGAGTCGCATGGTGGCTAAGGTATTCTTAGTTAGCCAAGGGATGGAGTTACTTTTAGTGCATTTTGTTTTCCAGGGAGCGAAGGAATCCAGCAAGTTTAAGAAGGTTTTATTGAAGTAAGTAACAGCATTTTCCAGGGGTAAAGTATTGAGTGGGTTCCAGTCCTTTTTAGTGCATCAGAGAATGCACTGGGGTTAAAGTTTTTTAAGTACAGAGTAGAGGTGTTGGTGTGGGAAAGTTGTAGGAAGGAGGGGAGACGATGGGTGAAAGTGGGAAGGTGGTCACCTAGCGGATCTAGAAGGGTACCACTATTGAAGATGTAGTGAGGATGGAAAACTAGAATCCAGTATAGGGTACTACCAGAAAGGAAGATTTTGGAAGGTCTGGTTGTGGAGTTAATATGTTGAGTGAAGTTATAAAGATTTATATTTAGGAAGTTAGTTGAAGATTGAATTGTGTCCTAGTTAATGTTAACATCCCCCAGGATTATAGTTTCCTTAGTGATATTGGTTGAGAGCCAGGAGAGAATGTCCTTGAGGATTGGGACATTGTCTCCGGGAGGGATATAAAGGGTGGCAGTACAGATAAATTTATGATATGAAGTTGTTCTGTCTTGCCTTTCATTCTTATTGCAGCAGATAGTAAAGACAACCACAAGGCCTTCTATAGTTATGTAAAGAATCTACATGGCAATACCCAGATTTGCTCTGAGCTACTGCACAGTGGTACCTCCTATATTGAGCCAACAGATATTGCAAATATACTGGTTGACAGATTCAGTGCTAACTTTACCCCCCCCCCCCCAAAGGACCAATCACAATACTAGTAGATTGCCAAGCACCCAGTATTACTGCTGCACAGGTTAAAACAGCACTGTCCAAGGCCAAGAATATAGCTTCTAGGGGACCTGACATTATCCCTGCTTTTTTTTTCTACATGAACTACAGAGTGAACTGGCACCTCACCTGTGTGCCCTGTTCAATCACAGCCTCACCTGAGGCTTTGTCCCTACCAAATGGTGCACTGCTACAGTCATCCCTCTCCACAAAGGAGGAGCAACTACAGACCCTGGAAACTGTCACCCCATTCGCCTGACGAATCTGATATGCAAAGATATGGAACACATCATCATGGACCTAATAAACAAAGATATAAGGAATCTCCAAACTCTGGATCCTACACAGTTTGGTTTTGTGAAGGGTAGATCATGCCTGCTCAACTTGGTGAACTTCTTTGAGTCAGTCACCAGAGTTGTGGATGAAGGTAAGGTGCTTCATACAGCCTACCTTGATCTGGTCAAGGCCTTTGATACCATTCCCCACTCAGAAATCATAGAAAAACATACTAAGCTAGGCATCAACCTCTATATCACTAGGTGGTTGCAAACAGGCTCACAGATAGAACCCACAGTGTGAAAGTAGCTGACTCCAAGTCAGACTGCTGACCAGTCACGAGTGGAGTCCCACAGGGTTCGGTCCTAGGTCCTCTCCTGTTTGGTATCTACTTCTCTGAAGTCCAGGCCAATAGGAAGGGACTCTGGCTGACAAAGTTCACAGATGATTGCAAGTTGGGAGCTATTATTGACTCCCCAAGTGATGTTGACATCCTGCAGAAAGGCCTCAATGACTGGGGTCAGAACCATGGCCTTAAGCTCAATGCCAAAAAATGTGTCTTTATCCCCTTTGGGAAAAACCCGGTTCCCTTGAATTACCACATTGATGGTAATCCACTGAACACAGAAGGTGTTATAAGAGATCTGGGAACACAGGTTGACAGCAGCCTCTCTTTTGGCCACTACATTGCCACTGTGGTCAGAAAGCCCTTCTATGTGGCACATCTCATTACTAAGGGTTTTGCATCCAGGAAGAAAGAGGTCATTGTCTCCCTCTACTTTTCCCTTATTAGGCCAGTCATTTAGTACAGTGCCCCATTTGGCATGCATCTCACTAGACACCTGCAACAACTGGAGAGGCCACAAAAGTACCTCACAAAGAGGATCCTAGGCCTTCAACACTTGTCCTGTATGGACAGACTCAAAAAACTCCAACTATTCTCTGTCTCATATCGCCTACTTAGAGGCAATCTCTGCTTGACTTACAAAGCCATGTCTGACCCAGCTCTGTTAGAAATGCTACATCTAAAGAAATCTCAGTCGCTCTGCACCACACGCTCCAGAGACCACAACCTCATTACCGCAGTCAACAGAACATGCTGGAGGGACAGGTTCATAACCCAGAGACTGCCCATGCTATGGAATAGACTTCCCATACATGTCAAGCAGAGAACCTCACTGGCCCTCATCAAGAGAAATCTTGATGAGAGGATGGGAAATAGAAAATTCATGCTGGGGATCACTCCATACTTGACAGAGGCACTAGGAACTAAGGTTGGGTGGCACGATGCCAGGGTAATCCTATGGGTTAGGCTTGTAAGGGCTCCAGGGCCATTAGCCTAGTACACACCTATGAACCTATGTGTTTGGAGCTGATCCTCAGCTCCGAATCAGCCTAATGCAAAAGCTCGAGGTCTTCAACCAGCTCGAGGCCCACTCCCTGTCACTTGATGCACTGGTGCTTCCCTCAGATCTTGTTTGCCACTGCGACAGATCGGGAGCGATTCACCAGCTCAGGCCAGTGAATTTGACTTTTTTCTAATATTTAGATTATATATATTATATTAAGGTTTGTGTTATCTTGTTATTGTAAATTAGTGCTACTGCTAGTATCTATATATTCTTAGCTATCTTTCATCTCTTTTCCTTGTGGCCGTTTTTCTATTTAGGCTTTGTAAACCTCCCTATTCCTTATCTAGTTAGTGTGATAACCTTGTGTGAAAATTCATAGATATATATGCTTTGCTAAAGTGTGTCACAGTTTGAAAATATTTAGAAATAATTACTGTTTAGATAACTTGTTTGACTTAGTTGTGTAGTGTGAATATATATATATATATATATATATATATATATATATATATATATATATATATATATATATATATATATATATATATATATATCCCTTTGCTTAGAGTATGTAATATATATATATATATACAGTTATACATATGTAGTTATACATATATGTTTCTTGGTTCATTAGCCTGTTTAAATTAGAAGGCTAATTTTTTTCTTTGGCTAAAGCTCATTTTTGCTTTGTGAGCTTTGTGTGTGTGTGTGTTGTTGTGTAGGAGAAATGTCTCAGGATAAGGATAAAGAGGCTAAGCAATCCAAGTCAGGATTTAAGAAATGTCCTAAATGTGGGGACAGAAAATGTCCATTACAGATGGGCACATGGAGTGTGTGTATTGTTTGGGTGCATTACACCTTCAGGAGACTTGTTCCATCTGCCACTCATTTAGTTCACGTGTTTTGCATGAGGGAAGGAACAAACTAGTGGTTAGAGGTTTAATAAAGTCTTCCTTTCAGGAACAATTGGATGAAGGTCAGTCCAGTCATTCCAAATCCTCAAAAAAGTCTTCTACTGCTGGATCTTTGGAGCCAGCAAAATCTGCCAGTTCATCTAAGCCTGACAAACAAACAACTTTGGCGCCACCAACTTCAGAGGTGACAGTTGTATTTGTAAGGAGCCGGTAACTCCAGTATTGAAATCACCAATACTACAATCTGTAGCTTCATTGGCCCTGTCTTCTCGGGCCTCAAGGAGCTTTTCTGACATGGACGTTGATCGTGTGGTGCAGAAGCTACTTCAGACACCAACATTAGCCAAACTTTTGTCGGCTCCTACCCCTTGAGCCTCGGAACTGACTAATCCTCCCTGCTACTTCTGTTCCTCCTCCGATCCGACTTGAGGTTTCGGGGCCGGAGTGCTCAGAGCTGATGATAGTGGAGCCATCTGTACAGACGCTTGCTCCAGGACTTTCAGATCTGATATCTCGGACTACTTAGGTGCCGACTGACGAGTCTAGGAGCTGACACTCACCAGTCGGGTCCGGGAAGGATAGTCAAACTGATATTTCGGGTCCGACTTTACTTCTCGGAGCTTTGGCACAGGTGAGTCCGGCACCTACTTCTGTCTTGGAGCTCACTATTTTGGTGCCAAGGGAATCCACTGTTTCTTTGGATCCAGGGGGTTCTTCGCATCGGGACCATGGTGCCTTTGATGCCATGAGGAGAGTATTGTCCCTGTGGAGAGCCACTTCATCAGGTCCAGCAACTTCCTTCCCTAAAGCACCGGCATCTACTTCTGCATCACAGATTCCACAGAAGCGTAGAGACCCAGAGACTCAGGAAGCCCCATTGGGTGAGCCCTGCTCTTCCAACACCTCACCAGAAGTTCCCACTGAGGAGGTAACTAGGAAGAGGTTATGCAAGAGGAATCATCTGGACTCCCCTCAGGAATCCGTCACTTCAGACACTGATTTAGATGAGTCAGAAGGCTTCCCACGGTCACCCTGTGAAGATATCTCTTTCGCAGATATCTTGGAGATCCTTAAACAGAGGGGTGGCTGGCAGCCCATCAGCCTTACTGATGATGAATCAGTCTACCTGAAGGCTTTCGGGTCTCAGCTCTCTGCCACTTAAGTGACTCCACCTTTCGATGAACTTATAGACCTAGTGTGTTGAAAGGCGTGAGAGTCTCCAGATACAGTGGAACCTGTCCCTAGGAGGCCCAACAAGTTTATTACTTCTCCACAGGGCAAGGCATTTCTTACTAAAGGAGTCCCTGTTGATGCCATGGTGGTGCTGGTGGCCACCAAGAAGGAGTTATTCGAAACTTTGACATCTGTCCACACCCCGAATAAATATTCTAGGGTCATGGACAGATGTGGGAAGTCATGTTTACTTCAGTGACTTTTGCTATTAGATCACTGAATTATCTTATACACTTCACTAGGCTACAAAGAGATCTCATTAAAGAGCTAGGAGATACTCTTCAGGGTTCAGTAGCTGTTGGGGTCTCAGACAAAGTATCCTCTCAGCTCTCTACCCTTAATTCCATAGTAAACTCATCCATGCATCTGGTTTTGTACACAGCTGATGGAGTGAGTGGAGCAGCGGCTTCAGGCATTGCTCTTAGGAGGCATTCCTGGATGCGCTTATGTCCATTTGCGGAGCCCTTTTGTCAACACATCTTTCGATGGCTCATTCCTTTTTGTACCCAAAGTGAAAGAAACGGTTACCAGGAGTGAACAAGATGGATATTTACCAGACCTTACCCCAAAGGTCAGAAAGGAGAAAAGATGTGGTTCCGTAAAACTCAAGGAGCCTTTCAGGACAGTCATGGTGACCCCCCCCCCCACCAGAGGCAGAGGAGGGGGCAATAATGGAAGACGCCATCCACCCGGCAGAGGGGGTCTGCAGAATCAGGGTGACAGAGATCAGTTCTTTTGGAAGTCCTATCAGCACTCCTGAGAGGAGACTCACCTGTCCACCTCTGGAGGCAGTCAGGGGATGCTTATCTTTGTACCCAGACAACTGGCTAAAAATTTGGTAAGACAGCTGGGTACAAAGCATAATTTCCAGAGGTTACTCTATTCCCTTTCTTACCCTTCCTGTAAACAAGATCCCAGACGTTCCATTCAGTCACAGGGAACAAGCAACCATAGAAGTCCAAAGGTTGCTAGAAAAAAATGTCATCCAACCGGTCCCTGCAGACCAGATAGGATCCGGAACTTACTCAAGGTTCTTTATAGTTCCAAAGAAAACAGGGGACTGGAGACCTATTTTGGATCTCAGCATACTGAATAAATCTGTGAAAAAGACAAAGTTCTGGATGGTCACGTTGCAGTCAATACTCCCTCTTCTAGGGAAAGACAATTGGATGTGCTCAATCGATCTCCAGGATGTGTAATACCATATAAAAACGGCCAGACCATCCAGAGGTCACCTGCACTTTCAGCTGGGAGCCAGTCACTACCAATTTCGAGCTTTGCCCTTTGGTCTCACTACAGCCCCCAGAGTGTTCACCAGATGTATGGCAGTAGTCACAGATCACCTGAGACATCTAGGATTCCAGGTGTTTCCATATCTAGACGACTGGCTCCTAACCACCACCACCAGGCAACAACTCGTACAAGCGAGGGACATGACCATGAATCTTTGCTGTCAGCTGTGGATTACCATAAATTTAGAAAAGTGTGCCTTAGCGCCATCACAACATACCGTGTTTATAGGAGGAGACTTAGACACCACCACAATGTCCTTGAAACCTCCACCAGAAAGGGTCTATGCTCTTTGTCAGCAAATTCTAACACTTATTTCAAGAAGAAAAGCCCCAGCATCTCTAGTTCTCAAAAGATTGGGTACAATGGCGGCAGCAGTCATTGCAATTCCACTGGGTCGAATGCACATGCACATACTCCAGTGGCTCCTTTTCACACAGTGGTCTTTTCAAAATCTACCAATGTCTTATCAGATCATAATCATGAAGACCTGCAAAAAGGACCTACAGTGGTGGCTTAACGTCACATTCGGTAACGATAGGCCGACCTCTTGTGTTACCAACCCCGATTGCCACAGTGACCACGGACGCTTTCCTGGTAGGGTGGGGGGGCATTATCAGGGAAGGACAGCCCAAAGCACGTGGACACAACACGAGACCAATTTGCATACAATGTCCTAGAGATGACAGCGGTACTTCTAGTGTTGCAGTCCTTTCAAGACTCTCTCCCTCTAGGGACCATTGAAATCCAGAAAGACAACGTGTCCGTACTCTGGTACATCAACAAACAAGGAGGGACCAAATTGTCAAGAGGCCCTGAGAGTATGGCAGTGGGCAACCTCTACCCAGTGCTTTCTGATAATAACGCACATCCCGGCGAGGTCCAGCGTGATAGCAGACAAACTGAGCAGGGCAATTCTATTGTCTCACAAGTGGTCCCTGAAGAAAGATGTAGTGGAAAGGATATTCCACAAATGGGGTCAGCCTTGCTGTGATTTCTTTGCAACCCCCACAAACAAGAAATGCAGCAGCTACTTTGCCCTAATCCCCCACGTGGGGAATGCCCAAGGGATGCGCTTGTACACGATTGATCCCCCGGGCCTCCTTTATGCATTTCCTCTGATACCCAAAGTTTTACAGAAACCCAGTGTTCTGGGAAGGACCATAATTCTCATAGCCCCCTACTGGCCTCGACAGATTTGGTTTCCATTCCTATGGCCTCATCTATTGGAAGAACCTTGGATCATGGACCCAGTTCCAGACCTCCTGATTCACTCATCAGTGGCTCTTCATCTATCTCTTCAGGCTCTCAAATTGACAGCTTGGCTTCTCCAATTCCAAATTTAGCCAGGTTTCAGAATATTTCAGCTGCAGCTCAGAATGTACTGATATCCTCCCACAAGTCATCTACTAGGAAGTTATATCTTAGCAAATGGAAAAGATTCTCAATATGGGCATTGAAAAATCACATTGATCCCTATTTAGCTCCTATATCTTCTGTTTTGGAATTTTTGACTGAACTATTCAATGAGGGGGCAGCTGCCGTGACCATTCGAGTCCAATTAGCTGCAATATTTAACATTCACCTTGGTATTCAAGGGTCTAATATTATGTCACATAGACTTTCCAAAGCATTTCTCAAAGGCACCTCATATTTGAGACCACCCATTAAATTTCTGATTACCTCGTGGAATTTAAATTTTGTTCTTTCTCGAATCGTCGTACACCTTTTGAACCACCCTCATGTGACTTGAAGCATCTGACATGGAAAACCATATTTCTAGTGTCCATTACTTCTGCTCGAAGGTTTCAGAGTTACAGACCTTGTTCATTAAACCTCCATATATGATATTTCATAATGATAGAATTTCTCTTCAGACAAATCCCTCATTTTTACCGAAAGCATGTTCAGAGGCAAATCTCAATAAGTCTGTAGAGTTACCTGTTTTCTTCCCTAAATTTGACAATAAGATGGAGTATATGCTGCACAAGCTTTATGTTCACAGACAGCTTCAATTCTATTTAGACAGGACCAAAGATTTCAGGAAAACAGAACAGCTCTTTGTTTTTTTTTTCAGAGTCTAAAAAAGGTGCACCTGTGGTGAAAACCACTGTATCAAAATGGTTATCAGACTGTATTTCTTTCACTTACAGTTCAGTAAGTACACCACTACATCAAAAGATAAAAGACCATTCTACAAGAGCTGTCTCCACCTCGTCAGCCTTTACTCCCAAACTACCGATAGATACTATTTTTGCAGCAGCTACTTGGTCAAGGCCTCATACCTTCATCACTCATTACAAAGTAGATAGAGCCTCCAGGGACAGGGCTTCCTTTAGTTCCACTGTCCTGAAGAGTATACTCCTGTGAGCCACCCGAGAAAGATGGTGCTTGGGATGCTAACCCATCAGTAAGAATGAAAGGCGAGATAGAACAACTTCACATAAAGAAGTTTTGAGTTGTTCATCTCGCCTTCATTCTTACCTCCCATCCCCCAACCTCCACCAAAGCTTCCTGGGCACCGAGTATTCACCTAAGACATGGTTGTACTGACCTTTATCTAGTTTTCCTCTGTTATTGGTATATCAAGAGTTGCATGTAGTTTATTGGCAGCAAACAAGGTCTGAGGGAAGCACCAGTGCATCATGGGATAGGGAGTAGGCCTCGAGCTAATTGAAGACCTCAAGCTTTTGCATTAGGCCGCCTCAACTCCGATCCCATCAGTAATAATGAAGGCGAGACGAATAACTCACATGGAATGTTATGGTGAGTACGTATCTTATTTTTTGTTTACTTGAAGGAGGGCTAGAATTAATTCAGCATTACCAAATTTTTTGATAGGTTTGGAGTAAGGGGTGACTAAGAGGGATGAGGAGTAAAGGAGAGCGATGCCTCCTACTTTTTTATGTGTTCTATCATTTCTGATAACAGAATAGTTGAGTGGGATCAATTTTGAGTCTTTTATGTGCGGTTTAAGCCAGGTTTCAGAGATGGAAAGCCAGTCATGGAGGTTAGGGATTTTATTACATATGCTCTGAGCATTTAATGCTGTGAAATGGAGGGCTCTACCAGCTGAGTAGAGAAGAAGAGATGGGGCGGAAGCGATGTGTGAAGGAGAAGGGCCAGGGTTTGGGTGTGTGTCCTCAGAGGCAAGGATAGAGATAAAATGGCGAATGTGGGAGAAGAGGTATTTAAGTTGATTAGTATCTAGTTTATAAATTGTAAAGTTTATTGAGATGGGGCTGTTATAGATTGGAGTAGTGTTTTTGTGGTAGGGTATGAGTTTATAGGTGAAGAGCATAATGTTATTGAGGGAGTAGAGGTTAAGGGATATGCAGATAGTGGAGTGTGTGTGCTGCAAAGAGGATGAGATAGTTTAGTGAAATGGCGGAGTGTGATTGGCATAGAGAGGTCTGGTAAGATAGTGTAGGTAGGATAAGGAAATAAGAATTAGTATTAGAGATAGAAAAGTGACTGGTTTGACAGGCATGGTGTTTATATTAGATAGAGATGGGGGGGATAAGTTTGAGCTGAGAAGGTATAGGTATTCATGGCTTCCATGATTCCCATGCTCCCTTTTGCAAAGCTGTACATGAGAAAGTTTCAGTGGTTTCTGAAGACAGTTTGGTCTCAGCATGCCCATCCTTTAGATGTCCTGTTCTCTCTTTCCCTTGCCTGAAAACAGAGCTCCTTTGGTGGATCCAACAGCTGTCTCAGAATCCAGGCCTACCTCTTCACATACCTCAGCCTTCCCAGCAACTCTTCACAGACGCCTCAGATTTAGGTAGGGGAGCAACCTTTGCTTCCACCAAGGTTCAGGGTCTTTGGTCTCTTGCTCAACAGAGGGAGCACATCAACTTCTGGGAAGTGAGACCCTTGATTCTGGCCTTGCAAACTTTCCACCCTCTTTTCTTGCCAGGTCCTCTCAAGGTTCTTACAGACAATACCACTGTTCTATGGTACATAAACAAGCAAGACAGGACCAAATCTTACCTTCTTTACCATCTAGCTCTCCAGGCATGGGAGCTTGTTATCCATTACAAGGTAATTCTGCATGCTGTATGCCTTCCCTCAGCTCAGAATTCAGTGCAGATGCCTTAAGCAGATCCATGACGCAATCCCACAAGTGGATGCTTCACAGGGATGTGTTCCTTGATCTAGTTCAATGGTGGGGTACTCCAGAAGTGGATCATTTTACCTCCCCTCAGAACAGACACCTTCCTCCTCTTTGTGCCAGGGTCCCTCACCCTCAGGCTTGGAAGGTGGATGCCCTCTCTTTCTCATGGAAGGGGACGTTTCTTTATGCATCCCCCTTTCCCCTCATTCAGAAAGTCCTGCTGAAAATTCAACAGGACAGACTAAAAATCTTGCTGGTTGACCCCTTTTTGGCCAAGACAGCACAAGTTCCTTCTTCTTCTGCAATTAGCCAGGGGCCATCACCACAAGTTGCCTACCTACTCACACAAGACAAAGGAACTTTGATCCACCCACATCTGTCAACTATACAGTTGACTGTCTAGGTGATCAACTTCTGATTTCTTTCAGGTATCTATTCTCACAGGACATGCTTAGGGTTTTGTAGGAGGCCAGGAAACCCAATGCTAGGAAATCTTACATTTCCAAATGGAAAAGATTTTCTATTTGGTTCCAGATAGATCAGTTTTCTGTGGACATTCCATTAGTGCTTTCTTACTTGTGTGAATTGCTTAACAGCGATCTTTCTTATTCCTCAGTGAAAGTCCATTGCTGTACTCTGCCTGCCTGTTTGCCATCGACACCTCTATTAGCTTCCAGGCTGGAGGTCAAGCTTTTCCGTAAAGGCGTCCTACACTTGAAACCTCCCAAGAAACCGGTGCATCCTTCTTGGGATCTCAACTGTGTCCTAGAGAAGCTTACCCAGGCTCCCTTTGAACCAGCTGCCTCTGCTTCTCTAAAGTATTGCTCTTGGAAAAAGTGCTTCTGGTAGCCTTGACTTCTGCTAGAAGGGTATCTGAGATTCCGGCTTTGATGGCTTCCCCTCCTTTCTTGATGTTCCATAAGGATAGAGTGTCTTTGAGAACTAACTCTTCTTTCATGCCCATGGTGGTGCATGTGTTGTGTATTAATCAGTCCAATCAGCTTCCCACCCTTTTTCCTTCACCACAATCCTCTACTGAAAGGATTTTAAATTCCTTAAATGTGCATAGGTAACTCAGATTTTGCCTAGACAAAACAAAATCTATTAGGAGGATGGATCAATTTTTTTGTGTCCTTTCATCCCAGGGCCTTGGGTTTACCTGTTTCCAAACAAACTATTGCTTCTTGGATTTATAAAGCTATTGAGTTTTGATATGAATTTCATGGGAAATCTTTACCATCTTCTATCAGAGTTCATTCTACCAAATCTGTTACCTCATCAGTTGCCTTTTTTAAGGGTCTCGATGCCATTCCATTTAGATGCTGCTTCTTGGTCATCTGTTCATACTTTTACTAAACATTACAAGTTGAACACTATCTCTAGATCCAGTTTTGGGTTTGTTACAGCAATTTTGCATGGATTTGTAGAAAATGTTTCTTCAATTTCTTCCTCCTCCCTGGTTCCTTCTGAGCTTTTGAACTTTCTCATATGTAAATAATACTGCAACATTGAAAAGAAGGACATAGAATAGATGTTATGTTTTTTATGTTGCAATATTCTATCCCATCTCCCTTCCCCCTACAACTTGCTCCCTCCTAAGATGATTATCTTTTTAGTTTGTCCTTTGGACTTTTGCTCCTCATGGGGTTTACTTGTTCTGAGGATGGTACGTGCAGACGTCCCTTTTATGGCTGAACGTTGGCGGTACCTATGTACTACATCCCACATACGTAGCTATAAGCTTTTCTATGGAGGCCGGGCGTCGGGTCGATGGGCGGAATACAACCCATATGTAAAGAATACTGCAACATAGAAGAGAAGGACATCTGTGGTTATTGTAAGATTTTACACAGCTATTCTATATATACAAATAACTCCTTAAGGACATCAGGTGTTTCAGCTGTATGGCAATTCTGAATGCCCATGATTTTTTTCTTTTTAAGTCTATCATGAACAAATTGGCCTGAATGTATCCATAATAGACTTAAAAAGAAAAAAGTCTTGGGTATTCAGAATTGCCTTATAGCTGAAACACCTGATGTCCTTAAGGGGTCACTTGCATATATCCCATGTTACCTCTAATACAAGAGGTTTTAAGGAATCACACAGTGGAAAATCTAGGTCGACTAGATTTTTCTTTTTAAGTAATACATGGAAGGAATGTAGCCATTTAGGGAACCTGAGCTGCAGTTTATAATTATTGTACTAATAAAATTTGACTACTGTAATTATAAACACAGAAGTCTTGAGTTTTTCAAAATATATATTTTTTCATTTCCTTTATCTGTGAAAAGTTTAATTAGCTTTTAAGGGCATTGAAAAAGGCACATTTCTGGAAATGCTCTTAATATTAGTTCTTTTTTTTTTTTAAACTAGGTTGCCATGTGGAATCCTTCTTTTTGAATATTGAAGCCGTCAACACACACCGGGACAAGCCAGAGGTAAGGCTTCTTATTTACTGCATGTATCCTTACAAAACTCAGATGAGAAAGAAGGTAGGTATCTATTATTTGATGTTCTCCAGTAGAGAGGAAATGTGAAAACTAACATTCAGATATTTAAGTGAACGTGATGCATATTGTCCCGTGTATCTGCAGCTTAAATAGCTTTTGCTATTTTGCCATAATATGTGAGTGGCATGTTATATATATATTTTTTTTTTTTTTAGGCTGCCTTTGGAAAAGCTTTTTGTTGATATTTTGACTTCAACAAGACAAACTTATATCCACAGACACCATTTATAGACGTTGTGCCAGGTGTTACTTTTAGAATGGCAGTAGTGATAGTAGAAGATTGTGTTTTGTTAAATACTTCCAGGGAGCTCTCTTGGGGTAAGATACTGTACAAATGTAATGAATGTGCTGTGCATGACTGCAAAGAGGCTGTGCCATTCACCCATGTCACTGAGCAGAAAGTATATCTGTATAAGATTTAGAAAAAAATGCTATTTATAATGATAGAGCTGCGTAGGTAGTTGGAACTTCCTCAAGTCTAGGACTTAGACCCATGGCTGTAAGTCAACTCATCCAGCAAAACTTTCACAGGCTACATTTGTCCCTAATTCAGTCCCTGAGACCACAACCTCCAAATCTTGAAACCCAGAAGCCTGAACCAGAAATATGTCATTAGTAAATTAGACATCCAGCATACTCCATAATGACTCTTCTCACAGAACCCAAAGCAAGGAGAAGATGGAGGGGTCAGTTTGACAGTTGCAACTACTGACACAGAGACCTATCATTTTGGAAGTATACATAACTTTCATGTCTGACATGGGAGTTGCATCTCTTTCTCCTGTAGGACAGATTCCCAGTGTATACCTCCTGACTAGTTATTCATGATGTAATACCCAAGACATTGGCAGCTCCAAAGACTGTCCAAGAGAAAGACCATATCTACTTTATAATGGTGAGCAAAAATGTTTAGTGATGTCTAAGTAGCAAATGTTATCCTCTGAGGTGTTCTGAAGAAAGCTTGAGACGGACATTATCATCGATCTCATAGTGTACCTATTGTGAAGTCAATCAGGAGTTTGACATACTTTTTAAAAAGTTGATACAGTGTGACAACTTTTGTCTCAGCTTTTGACAGAGAAGATTATAAATAAAGGCGAGTCCTTTCTGACAGATATGGTTTTGTCCAAGTAAAACCCGAGCTGTCTTTTGACATCCCTCCAGTGTGGCAGATGCTCCACTTTTGTAGAGTATTTTGAGAAGAAAACTGGGAGATTGATGGTCTGGTTTATGTTGCACTCCATTCCAAACTTAGACATAAAAGCGGGGTTAGTCCTTAACAAAAGTTTGTCCCTATGGATGATCGTGTAGAGTGGATGTGCACTGAAAGCCAGTGTCACTGACATCCTTCTGGTTGAAGTTAAAGCTTCTAAAGAGAGAAAGTTTAGTTCTGCATAACGTGCTGGTTCAAAATGAGGTAAGGTGAGCTTTTCCAACACAAAGTAAAGGTCCTGTGGCGAATGGGAGATTTCAGTGGATGATGAAGGAGAAAGACCCCTTCTGTAAGTCTTGCATACCTTCAAGGAGGCCAGGGAAAGAGAATTAACTCCTCGATGAAAGTTGGATATGGCAGTTAAGTGAACTTTCACTAAAGAAAACCTGAGGCAGGAATCAAAAATATCACCAACCAAGGTATTCCAGGACAAGAGTAAGAACAGAAAAGGGCAGTGCTTCTGCCTATAACCCAAGCTGCAGATGTAGTCCACTTGAAACAATACCTTTTCCTAGTAACTGATCTCTGAGCAAAAATTAAAATCTGGATCACCCTTGACATATAAGAAAGGTCTCCTTGCCATTACTGGAAGTGGAGAATTCATGTGGTTAGCTTCAGAAAGTAACAGTCTGGGTGAAGCTGCCTACACAGATAGAATTTTAGAGTTTTTGTTAACCTAAGAAGAGAGGGCTATCCAATAGATGAGACCAAAACAGGTGGAACCACAGTTGCTGTGGCCAAAATGGGTTATTATAAAGAAATTGTTTTTGCCCATTTTGCCTTTCTCAGTGACTTTCAGGGCAAGGGGAAAATGAAAAAAGTGTAGAGAAACCCCAATGACTACTTCAGATGAGAGCATCCTTGGGGAATCCTCCTGAGGGAGGAATATTTGATGCAATTGATGTTAATCAGGGCTTCAGGTAGGGCTTTTCCCAATGACAAAATAGTGTTTGAGCTGTCATTAGATTGATGTCCCACTCAGCAGGCATTAGGAGATGTCTGATCCTGTCCACTAGAAGATTGGTCTGACCCAGGATACGGACAGCTACAAGAAAAAGACTGATAGCAAAAGCCCATTGGATACTGTCATGGCCACCTGACAAAGTGGATAGGAACAAGTTCCACCTCGCTTGTTCAGATACCAAACCACTGCCATTGAACCATTGTGGAAGGATTTCTTCAAAGGCATGTATGGTGAAAAAAACACCCTCATCTCCAAAATGTTGATATGCAATACAACCTCAACTGGCAGTCAAATGCCTTGGACCATCTGCTCCTCAAAATGTTCCTTGCCCCATCCCAAAGCAGAGGTGTCCATTGTTAATGTCATTGTTGGGGATTAGGGCATGAAACAGTTTGCCCCAACACAGGCTGGATGGTTTGGTTCACCAAAGAAAATACTGCTTGCACTTCTTGGACATCAGCATAGGAATGTCTTGGGAGTCTGTCAACTGGTTCCAAAAAACCTTGAGGGCCCACTGCAGAGCTCTCATGAAAAATGAATTAGGTAGTATGAAAATAGATCAGGCCATTAGAATCATACACATAGGTAAAGAGATGCTAGTATGGCATTACTACTGTTAAATACATAGAGCTGTGTTACCTTCATCAACAGAACCTTGTCTGGAAATAGAAAGGCTTTGCACAACAGGGTGTCAAGAGTGCAAACAACGAAAGTAATGGACTGAACCAGATTAGTCTAGGATTTTGCCTGGTTAAGACAACAAAGGACATAATCATCTCTAGGAGTAATTCCCTGGAGGCAACTTAACTTTGTAATGACAGGACTGCCAGGAGCCTTTTGTACATATATGAAAAGGTCTTGTAGTCTTGGAGTTATGTGGCTGCTGTGACCGGAGACATGTATTTGGTGCATCCTGGGGACTGCAGTGAGACCAAAAAGTAGTGTCCTAAATTGAAAGTGACTGTCTCCAAGATGGAAGTGAAGGAATCTCCTGGACTATTTAGTCATTTTGTTGTGAAGACGAGTGTCCAGGAGGTCCCCTTCAGAGAGACAAGGAAGGATGGACTACACCATTACTTTTCCAAAAGGGTATTTTCACAATGTGAAGATTTAGACCACTCAGACTGAGAATAGGCCTGATATCCTAATTCTGTTTGGGTACTAAGACAAACTGTGAGTAAAAGCTATGCTCTTTCTGGTGTGATGAGACCTGTTGAATGGTCCTTTTTAACAAATTGAATGATTGGGTATGACATCTGGTAAGGAAAATTGTAGCTGCAAAAGGAAGGGGGAAAGGATTTGAAATAACTTCTGGATATCACATCTGTTACCCATCTTCAGATGTGATGGCTTCCCACATGGTTAAATGGAAGACAAACCTGACAGAGACTTTAGATCTGTGAGGCCTCCTTAGCCAGACAAGTCCATCTGAATACTTTCTTTCCCCCCTCCCCACTCCTTGCTCCATCTATTTCCCTATCCAAAAGGCTCACATCATCCCTAAAAAATTGGATCTGAAGTAGGAGAATTCATTTGTCAGCAACCTGTGGGTATGGATCCGATATCGGATCCGAACCGGCATGGTTTATCCAGCTATGGATCCGAGCTCCTAGCTCCTCCCCTCACCCATAATGCCCTGCTCTCCCTACATGACCTCAGATCTAGTTTGCCGCGCATGGTAGAGGCTGGGTCGTCAGAGCTGCAAAAGCTAAGTCTTAGTATTCTTATTAAAGGGTTTTAAAACTTTTAAAACTTTTAAGTTGTGTGAAAGTTATAGGTTTCCCTTCTGTTTATATATTTTTTGGGTTAATTTAATATAGTTTTTACCCTCCCCTCACTTTTTCGTAGTTGGTGTGTGTGTGTGTGTTTTTTTGGGGGGCCTTTGTGTGAGTGTTTTAGTTTATTTTATTGTTACTATTTAAAAAAAAAAAAAAATAGTGATGCCTGAGGCCCCAAAGGCTGTTTTTTCAAAGTGCTCCGAGTGTGGCCATAAGCTTTCCCCTGCTGATGGCCACACTCGGTGCGTTCGATGCCTTGGGGTTGAACACCTCACTTCAGGATGTTCAATCTGTGCAGGGTTCAACCCCAGGGCATTGAAGGAGCGGAGGTCGAAGCTGGTCTTGGCTGGACTCTTGCCCCCAGACTCGGCTTCGGCCCCCGCCCCCTTGGTGGTCACTGCTTTGGCAGTCCCTGCCTTGCCTGCTCCCCCTCCTCCACCCGGGATTCAAACTCCCGCCAAAGGGTCGGAGGAGAGGGAAGTCAGGAAAAAGGACCGGAGAGAGAAGCACCACAAGCGGCGGGCCGAGACCTCCTTTTCGGCCCCGCTGGCTAAGTGGGCTTCTCCTCCGGCCTCTCTGGCTGCTGGCTCTCCCCCTCCTCGGCTCCGGTCCCCGTGCTTTTCACCGGAGCCTGAAGATGTGAGGAGACCCGACCTCCTTCGAGGCTATCGAGGCGGCACTCAAGGCCTACCTCGGTAGCCTCATCGAGGTCTACTTACAGCCTCTCCGATGCTGATCTGGACCAGATGATGCGAAGGTTCATCCAGGCCCAGATGCAGATGGGAGTGTTCCTGCCACCCTCCCCCCCTCTGGGGGGGAGCTCGACCCCCTTTTTTAAGCCCATTGCTCCTTCTCCGACCCGCTACCCGGGTTCGGAGTGCCCGGAGCCGGGCAGCCTCGGAGCCGCGGGTGGGTCGGCGCCGACAGTACTGGGTACTTCGGATCCGACCCTGCCCTCGAGTCTGTCGGATCCGACCTCTCGGAGCCTTGGCCCGAGCTTCGGATCCGAGGGACTCAGTGTGCCTTCGGCGCCGTCTTTGTCGGAGCACACTGGTCCCTCGGATCAGAGGGGCTCGGCGCCGGCTCAGATCCGCTCATCGGATCTGAGGGGGAGCCGACTTTCGGATCCTATTGTCGAGGCTGGCTCCCCCTCGGCTTTTGATGTAGTGAAGAGGGCTCTGTTGAGGGCATCCGGACCCCCCGGCCCTTGCTTCGGCTCCGTCCCGCACTCCATCTGCTCTGGGCCAGGCTTCCATCACCCGGCCACTGGGACAGCCCGCTTCACTTCCCCAAGCAGTTCCTGTGGTTCTGGATATTGCTGGTGAGGGCTCCTCGGACAGCCACCCCGAGGAAGCACCTCGCAAGCATTCGTGTAAGAGGAGGCACATCGACTCCCCCGAGTCTTTGACCGAAGACACTGACTTGGAGGAAGGGGAAGGCTCCCCAAGATCACCCCCTGAGGATGTCTCCTTCGGAGACATCATGGAAATGTTACGGATTAGAGGTGGGTGGTCTGCCCCAAAGTCTTCCTCGGACGAGTCAGTGTTCTTGGAGGCATTTGAAGCGGGCCCGTCTACCTCTTGGGTGTCCCCTCCTGCCGACCCCCTGGTGGACCTTATTACCACCAGGGCGTGGAAGGACCCGGACACCGTGGAGCCAATCCCTAAGAGGCCCGACAGGATCCTTAGCCCCCCTGCTGACCGTGCCCACTGGAGCAAGGGACCCCCGGTGGATGCCATGTTGTCGGCAGCAGCCACTAAAAGGGAACTCGCCCAGGAGAGTCACTCAGTCCATCCCCCGAGCAAGAAGTCTCGGATGATGGACCGTTTGGGGAAGCGAATCTTTAGTTCAGCGACCTTCTCAGTGAGGGCGCTCAACTATTTGGCACACGTCATTAGGATGCAGCGCGATCTTATCAAGGAATAAGCTGCATCCCCCCCAGAGTCCATATCGGAGGAGGACAAACTTATGCACTCCACCCGTATGACCACTCTTCGTTCTGTGACTAACACCTCTATGCGGTTACTTTCCCATGCTACCGAGGGAGCCGCTAGAGCTGCAGGAGCGGGCCTAGTCACAAGACGGTAGGCCTGGCTCCGCCACTGCGATTTTACGGAGCCCTTCAAGGCGTCATTCGCGAACGCCCCCTTTGACGGTTCTGCCCTTTTTGGCAAGACGGTTCGCGATACCTTGGTTCAGAGCGAGAAGGACGGGAAGATGCTGTCTGCCGTCGGAGTCCGCTTCTCTGTGCCCCAGAGGTCCTACTCTAGGAACCAAAAGGGCCAGAAGAAGATGTGGTTCCGGAAGTCGCAGCATTCCCAACCCGCTCCGGACAACCAGTCCTTCCGCGGCAGAGGAGGACAGGGAGGACGCCGCCCTAGGGGCAGAGGGGCTCCCAGGAACTTTGGGTCCAGGGAACCTTTCTCTGAACGGCCCACGCAGCAACCCTGAGGGGTTGCCCGACTGCTCCACTCTGGAGGCAGTCGGGGAATGTTTCTCGGAGCACCTAGCGGCATGGGAGTCCATTACATCGGACCGCTGGGTACTCCGGATTATATCCAGAGGTTACAAGATCCCCTTTCTTCATGTCCCAAAGTTAAAAATCCTCCCCGATGTTCCACCCGATCAGAGGGAGGCCGCTTCAGCAGAAATTGGCCATCTGCTGAGAAAAAGAGCCATCCAGCCCGTCCCCCCAGACCAGATCGGCTCAGGGTTCTACTCCAGGTTCTTTTTAGTGCCAAAAAAGACGGGGGACCTAAGACCCATTCTAGACCTGTCCCTGTTGAACCTGTCAGTTCCCAAAGAGAAGTTCCGGATGGTCACTTTGCAGTCCATCCTCCCCCTTCTAGGGGAGAATCACTGGATGTGCTCTATAGACCTCAAGGACGCGTACTACCACATTCTGATAGACAGACGATCCAGGAGGTTTCTTCGCTTCCGGCTGGGAGCCAGTCATTACCAGTTCAGGGTCCTTCCCTTTGGTCTCACCGCAGCCCCCAGGGTGTTCACCAAAGTGTTAGCAGTGGTTGCGGCCCACCTGAGGCTTCAGGGGGTGCAGGTCTTTCCGTACCTAGACGACTGGCTTCTCACCGCCCCAACAAGGCATCTACTCTCTTTGGCAAGAGACTCCTTCCTTCGTCTAGCTCCCAAGCTAGGCATCACGGTAAACATAGAAAAGTCCAACCTGGTCCCTACTCAAACAATAGAATTTATAGGCGCCAGGTTAGACACGAGAAATTTAAGAGCCTTTCTCACAACCGACAGGGTTCGGAATCTGCGACTCCAGGTGCGGGCCATCCTTCACGCCAGCTCAACACCTGTGGAATTGATCCTGAGGGTGCTAGGGTCTATGGCGGCAGCGATTACTCTTCTTCCGCATGCCCGCTTGAACATTCGGGTGCTTCAATAGACACTTCAGGTGCAATGGTCATTTCTCTCCCTCTCCCTGTATCATCCCATTGCAATCAGCAAGGCTTGCAAGCGGTCTCTCTTGTGGTGGCTCCATTCTCTGGACCTCCACAGGGGCCGCCCCTTTTGTGCATCTCCCCCTCTCGCCACGGTGACCACGGATGCTTCCCGCCTCGGGTGGGGGGGGCATTTTGCAGGCCGGATGGTCCAAGGCACATGGAGCGATTCAGAGACCTCCCTGCATATCAATGTTCTGGAAATGAGGGCGGTGCTCTTGGCTTTGCAAGCACTTCAGGCCCTCCTTCCCCTGGGAACAATTGCGATTCAATCAGACAACATGTCGGTGGTCTGGTACATCAACAAACAAGGGGGAACCAGGTCTTACCCTTTATGTCAAGAAGCCATGAGAGTGTGGGAATGGGCGATCTCCACCAACCGCTTTCTCATCGCAACGCATATTCCGGGTCAGACCAACATCCTAGCGGACAAGCTCAGTCACACCATTCTCTCCCCGTACGAGTGGTCTCTCAATTCTCAAGTAGCGAAACGTATCTTCGCACAGTGGGGGACTCCCTGTTGCGATCTCTTTGCTTCTTCTTTAAACGCCAAGTGCGACAGTTTTTTCGCTCTAATCCCCCCTCCAGGGGATTCTCCGAGAGACGCTCTGGTGCATGCTTGGCCTCCCGGTCTTCTTTACGCATACCCCCTCTACCTCTGATGCTACAAGTACTTCAGAAAGCCTTTCGGTGGGGGTGCAGAATGATCCTCAGTGCTCCGTTCTGGCCTCGACAGATCTGGTTCCCTTACCTAAGGTCTCATTCAGTGAATCCACCTTGGATTCTAGATCCCATTCCAGATCTGATATCACACCCGTCGAACCTGCCAACTCCGAACCTGGACAACCTGAAGTTGACTGCTTGGCTACTCCAGTTCCACTCCTAATCAGGACTCCCGGTAACTCGTCCCCAGTTAAGGCCATTCTGGTAGCGGCCCACAAGCCCTCTACCAGAAAAAATTACCGCAGTAAATGGAAGCGTTTCTCCATTTGGGCAGAGCGGCAAGACCTAGATCCTTTCACGGTTCCCCTTCCTTTGGTTCTAGATTTCCTTACTACTCTTTTTAATGATGGCGGCAGTAGTTCCACAGTCAAAGTTCAGCTGGCGGCCATATCTCATTACCATGTTGGACACGATTCAGGGTCTCTATGTCGGCTAAGTTATGCAAAACCTTCCTAAAAGGCACCTTTTTGCTCAGACCCCCTGTCAAAGAAACGGTTCCCCCGTGGGATCTTTCCTTGGTACTTCAGGCCTTGACCGCTCCCCCCTTCGATCCTGCGGCCACAGTCGATCTTAAATACTTGTTCTTTAAGACTGCTTTTTTGGTAGCCATGACTTCGGCTAAGAGAGTTTCAGAGCTTCAGACCCTGTCCATGAAACCACCTTATTTGATTTTTCATCCGGACCGGATGTACCTAAGGATCAATCCCGCCTTTCTTCCTAAAGTAGCTTCGGAAGCTAACATTAATCAGTCCATCAACCTCCCTGTTTTCTTCCCTAAGTATCAAAACAAAGGCGAATACAAGCTGCATTCCTTGGATGTTCACAGGCAGCTTCGTTTTTACCTTCATAGGACAGCTGGTCATAGGCAATCAGACCAGTTGTTCATTTCTTTTGCCAAATTCAATCTGGGTAAACCAATTTCCAAAGTTTCTTTGTCACGCTGGATTTCTCAGTGTATTCTGTTGATGTACCAAGCCTCTGGGAGGCCCGCACCGGAGGGAGTCCATGCTCATTCGACCCGGTCTGTCTCTACTTCAGCGGCCTTTAAGTCTAGGGTTCCTCTGGATGACATTTGTTCAGCAGCCACTTGGGCTTCATCTCATACCTTTATTACTCATTACAAGCTGGACGTCACTTCTAGAGGTAGAGCATCCTTTGGCTCCGTGGTGCTCCGGAATATCCTTCCATAATGGCCACCCAAGATTCAGGTAGCTGGGGACTCTGTCCCACAGGTTGCTGACAAATGAATTCTCCTTCTTCAGATTTAGAAGTTATGTACTTACCATAACGTTCCATCTGAGTAGGTGGATTCATTTGTCTGCAACCATCCAGCCCTCCTATCCCCCTGGCCTTGTCAGTTTCCTGCATAGGATGTGTTACCCTTTGGTTAGGGTAGTTGGTGCAGGGCAAACTCGATCTGAGGTCATGTAGGGAGAGCAGGGCATTACGGGTGAGGGGAGGAGCTAGGAGCTCTGATCCATAGCTGGATAAACCATGCCGGTTCGGATCCGATATCGGATCCATACCCACAGGTTGCAGACAAATGAATCCACCTACTCAGATGGAATGTTATGGTAAGTACATAACTTCTAATTACTCCTCTCTTCAGATAAATGGGTGCTTTCAGTCATCCCAAAGGGATACAGAAGGCCCTGAAAAGAAGTTACTTATTTCATTGGCATTCCTCTGCCTCCATAAAATCAGATTCAGTTGTTCTGTCTCATCTTTCAAACCTTGCTATAGCAGGGCACTCTAGAGTCAGTGCCTCCGTAATATGTGTTAAAACAGATGTTCTTCGTGTTTCACTGTTACAGTCATTCCATTTGGGTAATCTGCTGGCAGGTTGCCCTCCGTTGGCCTGAATAACAAAGTCTTGTGTCCTGCATCGGTTGCTGTCTCTTCTTCCATGATGTCAAGTCGTCAGGGTATAAAACATGCAGCTGACGCCATTTTCGTCAGTCTTTTTTGCTGCGCGGTGCCCGAAGCAGAAGCAGTTCGCAAGTGCTGGTCAGCCGACTCCTGAAATTTTCGGTTTCGAGTTTCAGAATCGAAGTCTTCAACCTAAAGCTAAGTACCCCGTTGGGGAAACTTTTTCTTGCTCCTTACCGATGTCAGTAAAAGTTAATAATTGTATTACTTGTGGGAAGCAAATACCTCATAAGGATTTTCATTTGTACTGTATTCATTGCCTAGGCCCTGATCACAGTGTGCCTTGCTGTTGGTTTTGTGCTAAATTTAATGAATGCACTATTAAGCGTCAGTATATTTTTGCACCTAAATATTTTGGCTCAAGATTTAACTATCCAGAAATGTAGTCGGTTAGCAATCTGACTACCGGAATTCACAAAAAACGCAAGGAAAAAGACAGAGACAGACTGTCGAGGTCCAAAACCGACGACGAAGCTTCTCCTAAGCCAGTCGCTGGTTCGCCGGTACTCAGTGAGGCGCTTTCGCAGCCCCTGATGCCTGCTACTTTTGATTCGTAGGCCTCTACCGAGACCCTTTCAGAGTCCAGTATGCCACAAGATACTTTAAGTATTGAACCCGCGGATGTCTCTCCCTTAGATAAGTCCAGAGCCGCTGAGCAGGCATTGGCTTCTGAGGGTGTTTTCAGGCCTAAAGATTTGTATATTAAACCGACGCCATCTTCAAAACCTAGGCCAAAACCATCTTCTATGTCTAAAAAAACGACGCATGGGCCACGTGCTCAGGCCCCCATGCCTAAAAAAACAAATGATCAAAATGGCTGAGGATTTAATTACCTTGATCAGGGGTTCCCAACCCCTCCTGCTAAGAGGCCTAGGCAAGGCACTGATTATGAATCTTCAGATCAGGTTTCCATTTCTTCTGATTCCTCTTCTGATTGGGAATTATCTGTTCCACCTTATGAGGACTCTGATGCAGAGGAATCCATCCCTTCTGCTTCTCCTCCTGAGGATTTTTCTTTTGGAGAAACTTTGCATACCTTAAGGGAACATTTTCATTCGGAGAGTCAGGATTTTTCAGAATCCAAAAAAGGCTTAGGGATTTCCTTCTTCTTCCTCAGCATAGGCCTTTGGCTATACCTCCTGTTTTAGACATTGTTGATGATGTTTTCTCAGAATCCAGCATGGCTCCTGATTCCATGCCTCCGGTTCCTAGTAAGCCAGATAGATATTACAGTGTTCCTGACTCCCACAAGATTCTTTTTAAAAACCCTACTGCTGACCCTGAAACAATTTCTCAGGGTCCCAAGGGTATTAAGGCTTCTACTGCTAAAAATCCTACCCCTTCTGATAGAGACTCCAGGGCGCTGGATAGATGGGGTAAGAAGATTTACACGTCTGCAACCCTGGCAATCAGGGCTTTAAACTGTCAATTTCATATGCTTAAATATCAACAGCATGTCATGGGCTTACTGAAACAGAAAATGATGTTGATTTCTGAGTGTGTGGAAAATAAAGAGTTGATTTATTGCATTCAACTGAACAAGTTGGAAAGCATACTTTGCAATGTGGTTTTGATTCCTTGGAGGCCTCTTGCAGGGCCGCCGTAACTGGATCTGTGATAAGAAGGCATGCTTGGCTCAAGGAGCAAAATCTGCCTGATCATGTTAAAGCAAAATTGTTGGATGCTCCTTTACAACAGGACAGTCTATTTGGTAATAAGGCAGAAGAAGGTTTGAAAAAGATGGAAGACAAAGCTAAATCTATGCAGACTGTAAAAGATTTCCTACAAGTGCAGCCACCCGGGTTCAGTAGGCACTGGCCTACTAAGAATTGGTCCTTTCCAGTACCCAACAGAGCCGCTCAGATCAAACCCAGACACTCCAAAGGCTCCAGGTTTCAGTCACAAGGAACTTACAGAACAAAACAATGGGGTGCCTCCACCTCCAAATCTGGAAGTAGCAAGGCACTCCCCCCCTACGGTAAACGGTCTCAATGACTTTCCTCTGCCATTTCCAAGCACTTATCTTTTGGCAGCCCCTTTGGGGGGAAAACTAGCACTTCATGCACAAAATTGGCATGCAATTACCCAGGACAAGTGGGTTTTAAATATAGTATCCCAGAGATACAGATTTCATTTCCAAACATTGCCAATTCCAAACGGATGGCCAGATCTGCCTCCAAATCAGTGGGCAGAGGCCCAGAAACAAGTCTTGTCCCTCATGGTTATGGGGGCTATTCAACCAGTACCAGAAAAGAAAAAGGACAAGGTTTTTATTCAAGACTTTTCCTGGTACCCAGAAAAGACAAATCATGGTGTCCAATTCTGGACTTATCCATTCAAAATACTTTCCTGGACATTCCAAAATTCAAGATGCTAACTCTACAACAGTTACTACCTATGCTAGGCAAGGATGCCTGGTTGGTAACTCTAGACTTAAAAGAGGCTTACCTGCTTATCCCACTCAGGGAATCCTGCAGAAGATACCGCCGCTTCAAAGCAGGCTATTTGCATAACCAGTTCTCTGCATTGCCCTTTGGCTTATCTACTGCACCCAGGGTCTTCACAAAGTGCCTGGCACCAGTAATTGCATTTTGCAGACAAAGAAACATTCAAATCCTTATCTGGACGATTGTCTAATTCAGGCAGAAAACAAGGACACTCTTCTACAGCATCTGGCGTTTGTAAAAAGGCTTCTAACTTGCCTAGGGTACACCATAAACGAAAAGAAGTCACAACTGGTACCCTCTCAAATAATTACATTCCTGGGTGCAAGCTTGAATACAACTGCCCAGATGTCTTACCTCACGCCAGGAAAACAAATTCAATTGATGACATACTTCAAACAAGTGGCCACAAAAACCCAGCTATCTGCAAGACAAATTCTGCAGGCCTTGGGGTTCATGGCTTCCTGCATTCTACTAATTCCATATGCAAGACTGCATATGAGGAAACTTCAATGGTACCTAAAAAACTTATGAAGTCAACATTGTTACAGCCTGGAATCATTGTTTCCAGGCTGTAACAATGTTGACTGCCTGGAAACAATGTTACAGCCTGGAATCATTGTTTCCAGGTTGTAACATTGTTTCCAGGCAGTCAACATTGTTACAGCCTGGAAACAATGATTCCTATCATTCCTTGCCTGCAACAGGAGTTCCTATGGTGGGCAGAGGCCTGTCACCAAAACAAGGGACTGTCATTCATTCCACCCCCTGCCACCCAAACCCTGATTACAGATGCATCAGATTATGCTTGGGGGGCCCATCTGGCAGGGAGATGCATTCAGGGCGAATGGAGCCCAAATCAAATGCGCCTACATATCAACCAGAAAGAAATGCTAGCTGTACAGAATGCTCTGACGGCCTTCAAAGACTTTCTTCATCCAGTACAACTACTGATAAAGACGGACAACACCACAGTTATGTGGTACATAAACAAGCATGGGGGTACCCATTCCTACCCCCTTTGCAGACTAGCCATGGCTTTGTGGAACACAGCCTTGACTTACCAGGTACATCTACAAGCTCAATTCCTGCCAAGAAAGCAAAATACTCTGGCAGACGAACTAAGCAGAAATCTTATGGACCCACATTAATGGAAACTGGATCCACAAATCTTCAGCATGTTGACACGAAAATGGGGGAGCCCAGACATAGATCTTTTTACCTCTCCCCAAAACTATCAGTTGGACAAATTCTGCACAACAATTCATCACAAAAACCTTGGAAAGTGGATGCTCTATCCTTCAGCTGGAAAAACCTATCAGTCTATGTCTTTCCCCCTCTGCCTCTGCTCTCCAAGGTTTTACTAAAAGTCAGACAGGAAAAACCGAAAATGATTCTGATTGCTCCAGACTGGCCTCGCCAACACTGGTACCCGCTCCTACGCAATATGTCACACCTTCCTCCGTGGTACCTGTCTCAGACACCTTATCTACAATCTCAGCAGAACTATCAAATTCTGCACACTCATCTCCGAACTCTGAAACTTGCAGCATGACTAATCAACTAATTTCACCAGTTACATCTCTCAGTAAACCTGTGATGGATGTCATTTTGGAGGCTAGAAGGCGTAGTACTAGAAAATCTTATGCTGATAAATGGAAAAGATTCTGCGCCTGGAACCAAGCACAAGGAATAAACACAGTAATGCCCAATATTCCTCAGATTCTGCAATATTTAACTGAGATGCTTCATATCTTTTTCTAATATAAAAATTCATGCCTCTGCCATTTCGGCTCATTACAACACAGATCCTCCTCTCTTTTCTCATCCCCTGCTAAAGCAGCACCTCAGAGGGGCCAAAAATTTGAGACCTCCCAGGAGAGCACCATCTCCTGCATGGGACCTCAATTTTGTGCTGGAAAAACTCACCCTACCTCCTTTTGAACCAGCTGCTACTGCAGACATAAAATTTCTCTCTTGGAAGATAGCTTTTCTTTTAGCTGTCACTTCAGCTAGAAGGATTTCAGAACTACAGGCTGTCACGGCAGTGGAGCCTTTCATTATTTTTTATCCGGACAGGGTGGCCCTCAGGACCAATCCATCTTTTATGCCTAAGGTGGTATCCAGTGTGGCTCTTAATCAGACCATTCATCTGCCAACCTTTTTCCCAAATCCACAGAACAAGGGGGAGCAAATTCTGCATTCATTGGATGTACACAGATAACTAAGATTCTACTTAAACAGGACAAAGTCTCTGAGAAAATCTGAGCAATTACTGTGGCATTTGCTGCAGGGGCAGAGGGAAATGCTATTTCAAAGCAGACTATCTCAAAATGGATAAGCCATTGTATTTGTTTCTGCTACATGCACCATGGTAAACATATCCTCAAGGGGATCAGATACCATTCCACCAGGGCTGCATCTACATGTTCATCGTGCATACAGCTGTAGTCATAACAGATGGGTTCTCCTGCTGTCAGGCGGGTCCTCGGTCGGCCGAATTCTAAAATCTAAGTCCGGCGTCGGTTGTCGTCGCTTCTTCCCTGATGTCAGTGTGACAGGGGTATAAAAGAACCAGCCGACACCATTTTCTTCAGTCTTTCTTGCCGCGCGGTGCCCGAAACAGAAGCAGTTCGCAAGTGCTGGTCGGCCAGCTCCTGAAATTACGAAAATTTGGAAACCGAAGTCTTCTTGAAAGCTAAGTACCCCATTGGGGAAACTTTTCTTGCCTCAGACCGATGTCAGACAAAGTTAATAATTGTATTTCATGTGGGAAGCAAATACCGCATAAGGATTTCCATTCCCTCTGTATACCTTGTTTAGGCCCAGACCACAACGTCTCGGTCTGTCACTTTTGTGCTACATTCAACAAACGCACCATTAAGCGTCGGGCGGAGTTCGCCCAGCATTATTTTGGGAAAACATTTAACTACGTTATGTCGTCGGATACTCCGACTACAGTTTTGTCTAAAAACGCAAAGATAAGGACCGACACACGAGGTCCGCGGCCTCTACCGACACCACGCCAAAGCCGACTTCACGGGGTCTGGCTCTCAGCGAGGTGCCTACGCAGCCCCTGACTACCGACGACACTTCATTGGCAGTGTCTCCTGTGCCCGAGGTCGCAGGCTCCTCGGCCCACACCCATATTACAGACACCGAAGCCACTCCTGGAGTTGAACCTCAAAATGTGGATAGGTCTACCTCCACTCAAGGTGTCTTCAGACCTTCCTCTTCCTTTTCCATTAAGGCCTTCGTTAAGTCTAAAGCAGCCATGCATTCTAAGAGACAAGCTACACAGGGCCCATCTCCAGGCCCCATGCCTAAAAAACAGATGCTTAAAATGGCTGAGGATTTAATTTCTCTTATCAGGGGTTCTCAACCTCCACCGGACAAAAGGCCCAGAGTGGAGGAAGAATTCCCCTCCTCTGATCAGGGCTCCATTATTTCAGAGCACTCTGATGATCAGGAACATTCTTACTCCCCTTTTGAAGACTCTGATGCAGAGAAGTCCATTCCTTCTGTATCCCCCCCCAGAGGATTATTCATTTGGGGAAACTTTGCATACCTTAAGGGAACACTTCCACTGGGAAGGCCAGGATTATTCAGATATCAAGAAAAGGCTTAGGGAATTTCTTTTGCTACCTCAGCACAGGCCTCTGGCTATACCCCCTGTCTTGGACATCCTAGATGATGTTTACTCGGAGGCCTGCCTTAACCTGGATTCTCTGCCTCCAGCCCCAGTCAAGCCTGACAGGTACTACAGGGTTCCTGACTCACACCAATTTCTATACAAAAGCCATGCTGCTGACCCAGAAACCATCTCACAGGGCCCCAAGGGAATTAAGGCCTCCACTGCTAAAAATCCATTACCTTCCGAGAGAGATTCCAGATCCTTAGAAAGGTGGGGAAAAAAGGTATATACCTCGGCTACCTTATCCATGAGGGCCTTAAACTGTCAGTTCCATATGCTAAAATACCAACAGTTTTTGTTATCACAATTGAAAAGTAAAATGTCACAACCTGAACAACCAGACTTGAAGGAGTTGCAGGATTTGATGCATAGTGCAGAACAAGTGGGCAAGCATACCTTACAATGTGGTTTTGATGCTCTAGAGGCCTCATGTAGAGCTGCTGTTACAGAATCAGTCATACGTAGACATGCCTGGCTCAAGGAACAAACCTTGCCTGATCATGTCAAAGCTAAATTACTAGATGCCCATCTACAAAAGGATGTATTATTTGGTGCTAATGCTGAGGAGGTATTAAGGAAACTGGAGGAAAAGGCTAAATCAATGCAAACTGTGAAAGATTTTCTACAGGTACAACCCCCATGTTTCAGTAGAAATTGGCCTTCCAAAAATTGGTCCTTTCCAGCCACGGACAGACCCCAGAGAGGTAGATACAGGCGCCCGAGGGGCAGAGGACAATCCCAAGGATCGTTTAGAGGCAGACAATAGCAAGCTCCTACACAAAGAGGTGGTGAGGATAACTCGCAATCATTCAGAAAGCAAGCCCAATGATTGTCCCCTTTGCATGCCAAGCAACATTCAAATGGCAGCACCCTTAGGAGGAAAACTGGCATTATTTTCAAAAAATTGGCATATTGTCACAAAGGACAAATGGATCCTGGACATTATAAACAGAGGCTACAGATTCCATTTTCACACCCTTCCAAAAATGAGAGGCATGCCAAATCTGCCACACAATCAAAGGGCAGAGGCACAAAAGCAAATTACAGATCTTATAGACATGAAAGCTATTCAAGAGGTACCTACGCACGAACAAGGTCAAGGTTTTTATTCCAGACTATTCCTGGTACCAAGGAAGGGAAAAGATTGGAGACCTATATTGGACCTATCCATCCTAAACACTTTCTTAATCGTACCAAAATTCAAGATGCTCACATTACAGCAGCTTCTTCCCATGCTGGGCAAGGAGTCTTGGCTGGTAACATTGGACCTCAAGGAGGCATACCTGCATGTCCCAATCAGACAAAATTGCAGAAGATACCTCAGATTTCTTGCAGGTTCAACCCATTATCAATTCTCTGCATTGCCCTTTGGCTTATCTACTGTGCCCAGAGTATTCACGAAATGCCTGGCATCAGTAATTGCCTACTGCAGACTTCAAGGGATACAGATATACCCATATTTGGACGACTGCCTGATCCAAGCGGACAGCAAGCACATTCTTCTGAAACATCTGACTTTTGTAATACGGTTGTTGAATTCTCTGGGATACACAGTCAACAAAAAGAAATCAAGGCTAATACCCTCTCAGAAAATAATTTTCCTGGGTGCCAACTTGGACACAAACACCCAGATGGCCTACCTCACGCCAGAGAAGCGGGGCAAGTAACTCAATACTTCAAAGCACTAGCAAATTACACCAGGCTGACTGCAAGGAAAATCCTGCAGGCTCTGGGATTCATGGCATCTTGCATCCTACTAATCCCATGTGCAAAGCTGCATATGAGGAAACTTCAATGGTACCTGAAAAACCTATGGTCTCAACACAGCCACAGTTTGGAAACAATAATACCACTAATTCCATGTCTACAAAAGGAATTTCTGTGGTGGGCTCAAGCATGCCAAACAAACACAGGTCTCCCATTCAGCAAGCCTCAAACAAATCAAGTCATCACAACAGACGCCTCGGACTGCGCCTGGGGGGCGCACATGGCAGATCGGTGCATTCAGGGCAAATGGTCCCAAAAAGAAAAGCACCTTCACATCAATCAAAAGGAAATGCTAGCAGTAACAAATGCTATTACAGCTTTCAAAGACCTTCTGCATCCAGGTCAACTATTGATAAGGACAGACAACACCACAGTAATGTGGTACATAAACAAACAGGGAGGAACCCATTCATACCACCTGTGCAGGCTGGCCATGTCACTTTGGGACATGGCCCCGGAATTACAAATAGAACTTCAAGCACAGTACTTGCCAGGCAAGGAAAACACGCTGGTAGACAACCAAGCAGGAATATGACAGATCCACACGAATGGAAGTTGCATCCAAAAGTTTTTACAGAAATAATCCAAGCATGGGGAAGGCCAGACATAGATCTCTTTGCCTCCCACAAAAATCACCAATTGACAAAATTCTGCTCAAGGATTTTCCATCCAAAGGCCTGGAGAGTGGACGCTCTCTCTTTCAGTTGGACATCAATGACAGTTTATGCCTTCCCACCTCTTCCTCTGCTGCCCAAAGTTCTATTGAAAACCAGAGTAGACAGACCAAAGATGATTCTCATTGTGCCAGACTGGCCAAGACAACACTGGTACCCACTCCTGAGGAGCCTGACGCATTCCCCACCATGGCCCCTGCCTCTAATGCCTCTTCTCCTGACTCAGCACAGCTTCAAAACTCTTCACAGCCAGCTAAAAACTCTCAATCTAGCCGCATGGAAGATTCCTTAGCATCACAACAGACCCTACTCTCCAAGGAGGTGCAGGATGTCATTTTGGAGGCTAGAAGGCCATCAACTAGAAAAGCTTACTCCGCAAAATGGAAACGGTTTTGTGTCTGGAATGAGAAAAAGGGTCAGGATCCTGGAAAACTGAGTTTACCTCAAATACTACAGTATCTAGCTGAGCTACTAAGCAGTGGACTTTCATTCTCCTCCATCAAAATCCATGCCTCAGCCATTTCTGCAGAATACAACACTGATCCACCCTTATTCTCTCACCCTCTCTTAAGACAGTTCCTCAGAGGGGCTAAGAATCTAAGACCCCCAAGGAAACAACCAATACCTGCTTGGGATATCAACTTCATTCTGGAAAAACTGACCTTGCCTCCCTTTGAGCCAGCTGCCTCATCAGATTTGCAATATTTATCCTGGAAAACAGCTTTCCTTCTGGCTATTACCTCAGCTCGTAGAGTTTCAGGACTACAAGCTCTCATGGCTGTGCAGCCTTTTATTATCTTCCATCAGGACCGAGTTTCCTTACGAACCAACCCGTCCTTTATGCCTAAAGTGGTATCCAGGGTAGCTTTGAATCAGGCCATACACTTACCTACCTTTTATCCTAATCCTCAAAACAAAGGGGAGAGATTACTACATTCCTTGGACATCCACAGACAACTATGTTATTATTTGGACAGAGCAAAGCCTTTCAGAAAATCAGAACAGCTCTTTGTGTCCTATGCTGTAGGAGCTCAAGGAAAACCAATTTCCAAACAGACAATCTCAAAATGGATAGCCCACTGCATACGCTTTTGCTATTCTTTTCATGGCAAAACTGTACCTACAGGCATCAGATCTCACTCCACAAGGGCCACAGCTACCTCCGCAGCTTTCCTCAGCAGAGTTCCTACCAAAGATATTTTGGAAGCAGCCACTTGGAGTTCTGTGCATACCTTCTCCAAGCACTACCACCTGCCATTATACTCCAAAACTAGAGCAGACTTTGCCACTGCAGTCTTGCAGGGCATCCTGGCTCCTCCTAGTTCTACCTAGTGCCTACCGCCCCTTTCTTAGCTTTGGGATTTTACCCATCTGTTATGACTGCAGCTGTATGCTTGATGAACATAGTACAGTTTTGTACCTACCATAAATGTAGATGTTCGAGTGCTAATACAGCTGCAGTCCAGGTTTCCCTCCCTCCTTCCCCTCTTGGGACATGCCTATTGGCAAACACCTCCTCATACATCCTGATTGGGGTATTCATTTATGGTGTATTTGCTTGCAACTACTGTATTTTGATTATATTGCATTGCTTTATTATATAAATTTATGTATTGCCTTCCTTCTGGGGGCACCTGACATCTGGGGCAAGAAAAACCGAAGAAAATGGCGTCGGCTGGTTCTTTTATACCCCTGTCGCACTGATGTCAGGGAAGAAGCGACGACAACCGACGCCGGACCTAGACTTTGGAATTCGGCCGACCGAGGACCCGCCTGACGGCAGGAGAACCCATCTGTTATGACTGCAGCTGTATTAGCACTCAAACATCTACATTTATGGTAGGTACAAAACTGTACTTTCTAAAGCCTTTCTCAGAGGGGTTCCTACCAGAGACATTCTAGAAGCTGCTGCTTGGAGCTCAGTTCATGTGTTCACCAAACATTACCATTTACCTCTTTTCTCTAAATCCAGAGCAGGCTTTGCCACTGCTGTTCTGCAGGGCCTTATAGCTGCTCCTAATGCTGTATAATTCCATCCTCCCAACCATAGCTTTGGGATTCTACCCAAATCTAATGACTGCAACAGTGAAACACGAAGAACATAGTACAGTTTTGTACACTTACCATAAATGTAGATGTTCGAGTATATTCACTGTTGCAGTCCTGGTTACCCACCCGCCAGCCCCCTTTTTCTCTCTTATTATACCTCTTCTTTCTTTACATGTATATATATATATATATATATATATATATATATATATATATATATATATATATATATTTTGCTCCCCATTTGGGGGGCACCTGACATCTGGGGCAAGAAAAACTGATGAAAATGGCATTGGCTGCATGTTTTATACCCCTGACGTCATGGAAGAAGAGACAGCAACTGATGTAGGACCCCAAGACTTTGTTATTCAGGCCAACTGAGGGCAACCTGCCAGCAGGTTGCCCAAATGTAATGACTGCAGCAGTGAATACACTCGAACGTCTACATTTATGGTAAGTGTACACAACTGTACTTTCTATTCCAGACTATTCCATCTCAAAAGAAGAAGACTAGAGACCAATTCTGGATCTCTCCATCCGCAACACCTTTCTACTTGTTCCATCTTTCAAGGTGTTGTTACCTGCAAAACTCTTGCTTCCATTCATCATTCCTCAAGCCATCCCAATGTCTTTGGACCTAAATGATACCTATCTCCACATTTCTATTCACCCTGCTTACAGGAAATTTCTGAGGTTTTCTACTGGCTCAACACACTTTCAGTTCTCTGCTTTGCCTTTTAGACTCACTGCAGCGCCCAGAGTCTTTATAAAGTACATTGCCCCAGTAATAGCTTACTTCAGGACTCAGGGAATCCAGATATTCCATTATTTGAACAACTCATAAATACAGGCTATTTCTCAGCAAAGGACTCTTGACTCATCTCAAGTTCACCACTTTAGGCCCTGGGTTTCACAATCAATCTGAAAAAGTAAGCAGTGAAGCCAGCCCAAGACTAAGTTTTCTTGGAGTGCAGACTATACTCCAAACTCATGCAAGCCTTCCAGCTGACAAAGTACAAAGCCTTACCAGTAACTGTCCTTTCTCTCCTCCCCCTTCAGTTCCATACAGCAAGGTAGATCTTCAGAGCACTGGGGGTACATGGCAGCAACCATCCCATAGTCCCCTTTGCCACACACACACACACACACACACACACACACACACACACACACACACACACACACACACACACACACACACACATCAGAAGATGCCTGGAAGCATGGATGGGAAACCTGAAAGTTCGGGGGCAATGACCTACAAATCTAAGACCAGAACATATCAGTCTGAAGGAGATGAAGGCACTAATACATGCACTGCAGATTTTGTCCCATTCTTGTAAACCAGATCCACTAACAGTGTTCACAGACACAACACAAAGGTCACTCGATGCATAAACAAGCAGGGGGCACCAGATCTTACCAGCTGTGCAGACTGTCTCTTTTGGCATGGAAGCAGGCCACAGAAGCAAGCCCTTCCCTCCAAGCAGTTTACTTTCCTTCACAGGACAACGTCCTGGCAGACTTTCTAACAACATCAAGGAAAGATGCTCATGAATGTATGCTGAACAGGGAGATCTTCTTAGACATAGTCTACAAATGGGGATGCCACAGATCTTTTTGCTTCCCTCAACAATGAACATCTTCCACTCTTTTGCAACAGGGCCTACTGTCCTTAAGCATGGGAAATGGATGCAATGTCCTTCCCTTGAAAAGAGAAGCACTTATATGCCTTCCCTCTACTTCCTCTGCTTCCCAAGGTCTTATTAAAGAACAAAAAGAAGATCAAAGATCTCACTGCTGACTCCTTATTGGCCAAGGCAGCACTGAATGTTCCTCATATTCATCACTTCAGTAGTCTTAGCTATATGAGTTATATCCTGCTAAAGATATAACAGTTGGCTATCTTCCAGAGCTTCAGAGCATCTTCCACACGACCAGACTGTCAGGCAGCTCAAGCTGAGCTGGCTAAAAGACAAGTCTGGGCATGGAGCCCTTCAATGTTTTGATGCTGCCAAGAGTAAGCTCCTCTAAGGCTTTCAAGGATCAATGGATGGCTTGTGCTTTCCTTTGCTGGGCAGATTAAGTTCCCTTTGAGGAATAAGAAAGCTTCCATTTTCTTAATTTTGTTGATGTTTTATTACTTTCTTCTTCAGGAAAGTTGTTTTAGTGTTGTGTTTTAATGGACTGTCTTGAGACTGTAACTAAAAGAGTGCTCATTTTTTCTGAAGTAACTGAAAACATTTTTTTCTATGGAGAAATTGTTTTTATTTTACCTTTGCATGGCTGGCTAGAGTTTTAAAGTGCTTTTTACTGAGTTTTCTTTTTTCAGTCAAAAAAGTAACTTTTGTGGAGTGGTAGTGTTTACCAGGAATTGTTGTCTTCCCTAGGAAAGAGACTTCAATTTCAGCATGACCATGGAACAAGCAACCAATTCCATCATTGGTTCTTTGTCCAGCCACAAAAAGAAAAAAATTAAGCAAACAGCCTTTGCCAACACTGCAGGCTAGCAATTTGCCTCAGCCACAGGTGGGTGATTCTGCTGTGGCCATTGGTTGTACCTCAGACTACTCATCTTTTACGCTAGATCTCTCTGCTGTAGCCACATCTTCTCTGGCTGTTGGGAGTCCCCTCAGGGGATGAGGGAGAACTATTCTTGTCAGTCCTGGGAGAGAGAATAGAAATCTTTTTCCTGTTGTGTCAGAATGTTGTGCCCATCCCTGGGAAAGCTACTGCTGCCGTTAGTAACACAGTTCACCCCATGTTTTCCTGTCAAAAAGAAATAGATAACCAAGCATGTATCTACTCCTCCTCAGTTGTCCTTGGATAGGAGTTGTTTACTAGTTCTGCTCAGGGTTAAATTCACACTATTGATCCTCAGGTTTCTGATTCAGACTTAGAGGAGAGCTCAGTTTCTGATTCTCCCTGTGTGGGTTTCTTTTTCTCTAAGACTGCTGCTAGAATGGGCCAGTGTTTTCAGTGGGAGAACACTGAGGTTTCCCAGTCCCTCAGAAGGTACAATAAGTTGTTACAGAAGGGTTTTCCATAACCTACACCCATTCATTCCTCCTGTTCTGTCTGCTTTAGAGGATGTGTGTGTTACTGCATGCAGTTTTCCTAATAGTCAGCCAGCTGCCCCTAAAAAGCAGAGAGATCTAGAAAGTCCCTCAATGTTTCACATTTTATACACTATTCGCAAACCTGACCCAGCAATTATAGCTTTATTTTTCCCATTGCTGCTAAGCACTTGTCTAATTCCAATCATATTCTTTCTGAGTTAAGTTGGTGATAGTTCAGGTGGATGTAAATGATCCCCATGGCACCTACTGAAAATAGAAAGGGTTTTTTTATTGATAACACAACTTGTACATATTATTTACATGTCATATATTTGCAATTTTCAACTACCATAGAATTTCACATATCTTAAAGATCTCCCTACTCTTTTTTCCTTAACCAAAAACCTATTTTGTTTAAATTTCAGGCCATACCTATTTGTCATTGAATTTAATTTCATGTAGTCTCTCATTCCATGTTGTCCATGAAACATAAAATAGTTTTTTTATCAATTTCCTTCACCTCTTTTTATCTTTTGTTGCCATAATAGCCATATTCCATCATGTTCATATTCGTATCTTCAGCACTTTTAATATCTTTCAATATCTTATTCTCACACACTTTTGTCCTTAATTCCTTTACTTTTTAACAATTTAGAAAAACATGTTCCATTGTTTCAACCGCTCCAATGTAATTACACACCCTATCTTGTATTTTTATAAGGCATACTAGCTTTAGCTGGTGATTTACCTATTGTTAGTCTCCATAAAAAGTTATTACAGTCATGAATTTTCTTACATCATGCACGCCTTGCCTTAATCACATTTTTTTCTTCATTCCCTAAATATTTTCAGGGTTATATATATATATATATATATAATAATAATATTCATTCATTGTATTAAAATACCACTCTTTTCTATTCTTTCCCACATTTTTTATATTTAATGTCTACAGAAAAATGTTATTCTGATATTCTTTTATGTCTTCATTAACAAAAAATGTCATCTTTTCCCAGCACATATTTACTCCCAACAATTCTTATACTTATCTTTCATAATAACATTTGTTAGAGTTTTATTATTTTCTTCCAATCCTGCCAACACTTTATAAAGATTTAATGAGGCTGCATGAACCTGTGGGTTAATCAGTCCCAGTCCTCCCTCCTCTTCTTTAACATACAAAATCCCCCTCTTCACTGGATTCAGCCTGGAACCCCAAACAAATGAAAATAAAATGGATAATAACCCTTTTTTTCAAATTTAAATGGAGTCATATAAACACCTGCTAAATATGCTATTTTACCTAAAACTATTGAATTTGTTAAATATACTTTTTCTGATATGACAATTTATATGACTCCCAGAACATTCAAATTCTCTTAATTTCTGTATTATTTTTCCTGTTGCTTTTAGCTATACATATTTATCCCACATTGTACTCCCAATATATCTATAATGTCATTATTAAATTGAATCCCTTCTGTATTATATAATGAGCCAATGCCTTTTCTTTTATTTTTATTTATACATAGCCCAAGCATTTTTAAATACTGATTTAATCTTTTAATGCACTCTTCCATCCATTTCTTATTATTCATAACTAATACTATATCATCAACATAAATAAGAATTATTGGAATTTGAATATCTTCTGTTATATTATACCTTGTTTTCAACACTCCATTCATGTTATTAACAATGATATTCATAACTTGAATAAAATGCTACTTGCTCAGATATCCTTGCATTATCCCACATTCTATTTATATCTCTTCATGTAACCACCCATTTAGTATCACTCTAACATTATTATTTGCATATATTGACATAAATATTTAAATTATTTTATCCCTTATACCACAGTCGCTTAATATATTCCACAAAACTTCCTTTCCCCCTTCTTACTAAAACTCGTGTCATCAAGTAATTTATCTACATTATTTCTTAATCTTTTCATTATTATTGTCGTAAACATCATATAATCTATGTTGTTCAACAGTATTGGTCTCAAGTTTCTTATATCCTCTTTTTCTCCCTTTTTCCATGTAAATTTCATAATCCCTGTACATGTTTATTTTTCTGCTATGCCTTTTTCTAACCATTCATTTAGTATTTCAACAAAACACATTTTGGCATTCTTTCATATTATAATACATATAATACTCAATACCATCCATTCCTGTAGCATTTCCCATATTTAATTCATTAAAAAATTACATTACGTTCACTTACACTTAATATTATTTTCCATATTTTTGTTATCCTCTTTTCTTAATTTGTGCCTCTCTTCCATATCCCCTTTTAAACTGTATTTTCTATATACTTTATTATTTCAAGTATATTTTCTTGTGTAGTCACTTTTACTCCTTCATCATTCTTCCACTCCCTTGTTATTCTCTCATTTTCTTTTACAATCTTTTTTAAATATGATGCAGTCTCTTCTTTCTTTACTTGTAAAAAATATCTTTGCTTATATAACAATTTATTAATCTTCTTTTAAACCTATTTTTATGAGCACTAATCTTTTTTTCTTCTACTTCTTAAAATGAATCTACTTTTAAAAATCAAAATCTGAAAAGATTGAACTGCATTTATGTGAGATGAAAACCACAAACTCTTAAAACATCGAACTACGAATTTTTACCAGGCCAAGCAAACACTTGCCCAAATGTCAAGCAACACACACCAGACTAAATAAAAGCCCCCCCACAACCCACTAAACATATATACCAACTCCGGGATAGCACTACAGTGTAGAAAAGAGCATGTTGGGCAAGTGTCTACTTGCCATGGTAAAAATTCATAGTTTGATGTTTTAAGAGTTTGTGGTTTTCATCTCTTGTAAATATAGCTCGATCTTTTGGGATTTTGATTTTTAAAACTAGATACCTTTAAACACCTCCTGACTCATTCGCTTATATTTTAGTTTCTCTGTCCTCTTTCTCATTACTTGTCATTCCAAAAAACTCTTTCTATATTTTTCTTTTAACACTTATCCACCAATTCATCCAATTTTCATAAAAATTCTCATAGTCACATGATCTTTCCATAACTGATGCATCTGTTTTCTATCTTCTTCCTCTAGGTCTTTTTCATTAAGTCTCTTAATACCTTTCCCTAATCTTATATAGCCCTCCTTTTTTGTACTTCTACCCATATAACTAAATTATCCAAGAATCCCATTTCCTTTATTTTCCCCTCTACTACTCTTAAGCTGTTAGATAATACAAAATAATCAATTTCTGTCTTAAACCCATTTCTTTTATTTTTTATTTATTTATTTTATTTATTTATTTATCATTTGTTGACCGGGAAAGTCCGACTAGGTTCCACAGAGCCTGTTTTCAGCGGAGGCCCGGGGAGAAAATACTCCAGACATTTACAAGTCTTAAAGTTTTTACAAGTTAAATGTTTCTATATATAAAACGTTCCACTTTGTATTATATCATATATCATCCTAACATCACTTCCTACTTTTCTTCTTTTCCATAAATCACAGTTGAAATCTCCCACTAATATTATCTGTATATTCACTCCCACATAGTTTAAGATTTTTTTAACATTATTTCTCATTCCTTTATCATAACATAAGCATATATTGCAGTAATTCTATACGCATCTTTCTTACATCTTACATCTATGACTATTACTCTACCTAGCTCCACTATAGTATAGTCTAAAACTTTTATGGTTTCATTACGTAACACTGTAGTACCTCAACGTGTTTCTTTACCCACATTCCAAATAATGTTTCCACCATATAATTTTTCGTTTGCAACTGTTCTGTTAATGTTCTCGTGTCTGTTAGTATAATAATAACATACATATCTAGTGAGACACACCATTCTAAAACACCTATTCTTCTTTTAATATTATTTATGCTATTAAAATTTATGGCTAAGAGTTTCAGCTTTCTTTTAATGTAAATTAATTGTCTCTTTTCACAATTACCCAGTACCTTTTTTATTTTCTTTCACAACTACACTCTTAAACTTTTTTCCTATCTGTTACCCTTTTCCCTATAGAATTCTTTTTACCTTTCACCATTCTCCAATTCACATATTCATCTTCACTTGTTTCCTACACCATTTCCTCTCCTTCATTATTTTCATTCTCATCTGCTCTTGTTTCTTTATCATTCTTTTGTATATCAATCTGTTTTTTATACTCTTTTTCTACATTCCCATCTTTGTTATTCCTGTACTTGTTCTTGTTCTTTAATTTCTATATTTTCTTCACAATCCACCCATGCATGTCCTATTTGTCCACATTTTGTTGCACATCCTATCACATGTTTTGTCTTCATGCCCTGGCTTTTCACAAATAAAACATTTCCTTTTATCACAGTCGCTAATCAAGTGATATCCTTTCCACAAAAAAGCATGTTTTTGGTTGATCCCTATATTTAACAAAACCTCTATTACCTTCTACATTTATTACACTTGGAATATGTATATATTTTTCTTTTTCCATAGCCAAAATAATATCACAGTCCCATCCCCCAGCCCACAAGCCCCTGTCATCATAAACCTTTGTAATGTCCAAAACTTCTTTACAAATAGTCTTTAAATAATATTTTATACATCTCTCTCAACATCAGTTTGAAATTGCACAGTAATTCTTTTTTTAGTCTAGTATATGTTTGTATTACATAAGAGTTCCATTGATTATTTTTTTTTTACTTTCAAATCAGTCTAAAAAATTCTCCATATATTGTCCTGTCATGAGCAAAATATTACAAAAAAGTTTCTTTATTGATAAGTATAAAAGCTGTTACCTCCTTTGGGAAAATGCCAAGGGTGCAATTACTTTGTCCCTTACCATATCTCTCTAGACCTTTTTCTTCTTTATTACTTATCCACACTGCAGAGTTTTTCCTTGTCATCTCTCATCTCTTTTACTCCTTCAGCTCTTTTTTTCTCCCTCTTTGGCCGTTTGCGCATAGGACTTGTTCTCCTTCACAGTTTCCTTCCTCTCTTCTTCTTGTGTTTTGTCCATGATTGCACCCCACGATGCCACCAACTCGCTTTCCGGTTCACTTTAATTAACCACGTCCCTTAAATAAACATCCCGCAACCCTCATGACCGCAGGGTTGTAACAATACTTTCCTTTGTTGCACCAACATCTCTAAAGAGATTTTCTTGAAAAATCTCCTCAGAATCCATTGCCAACTCCACTGTCTCACAGACTTTTTCAGTATGCCCTTTTTGAGAAAACTTGACTGCTTTCTCATCTTCCTTTATAGCTTCATTTACAGACTCACCTGCCTGCATGCTCTCGATCCTCACTTCTGACCTGAAAGCAGCTAATACCATCCTCATCATTCAAAGAATCCGATCCTTCCCCACTGTTACCTTCTCAAACCTCCAAACGCTCCATTTCCTCCCTGCTTCTCCGAGATGCCTTTGTACTCGTAACAGAAGACAGGAAGTGTAACTCTGAAACCTGTCCCCATACACGTAACAAGTACAGAAGTTCCCCAATGGCCTGGCCAAATTTCTTGTAGTAGTGTAAATACTACCTTGGTCTCCCTTGAAAAGAGGCTACTAGCCTAGTGGGACTAACCCAGTCAACAAAGGATAAATAAATAAATCAGATGCCCATACATGTAGGAAGTATACCTGTTAGAATTTGAGCCAGTCCCTCTGGGGCAGATGCCCATTCTTTAGTCAGTGGCACTGCAATGGAGTTTTTTTTCCTGTACTGAATAGTACTAAATGATGTAGGCCTTTTGTGGACCTTGGAGAGCCAATTACTAGAGTGGTGTAAGTGCAGAATTTGCTGTTGCTGCAGTCAAAATGGGACTGGTTCTGTTTCCTGAATTGCATTATATGCAGAAATGGTCTTTGAAGTTCCATGTACAGGGTAAATACTCCATGTTATTTACTTATTGATATATTCTTTGGATGGGTGAGCTGGTCTCACATCCCTTTTCAGCCATAACCCTGTCCCAAGGCAGATGTAGTTTATGCACATTTTGGCTTTAGCCAGTTCCAGTTGCACAGAAGGATAAGGGCCTAACTACAGCTCAGGCAATATTGAGTTTAGTTAGCAGCTAGGGAGTCTGATGAAGCTAAGGTGTACAGGTCAGCTGTAGCTACAATTATTGGTCCATTACATGAGAGTTATAGGAACAGTAGCTACAAGATCATTAAAGTTGCACCATATCTAGAGTTATTGCAGCTATACAATCATCAGGGACCTTGTAAAATAAAAGCACTATGCGAATGCTTCAGGTTAACCATTTTTAAAACAAGAATGAGTAAATATCTGTCAACATGAGAGCATTATCAGCCCTTGTCTGTACACAGATTACTTATGGAAGCTAAGCTGGAATCCATTATCTGAAACACCCAGTAGGGCTTCTCTCCAGGTTGGGTTAAGAGTTTAATTTTGGATTTTCGGGTTGTCTCTCACTTTGAACTATTTACTTTGAATTTACGTTTTGGGAAAACTGTTATCCTTATATTATTTTGGCTTTTAAGAATTTCTAAGCTTAGACTGTGTGTACAAATAACCTTCCCTTGTTTTTTCTATGCTAAGACATATTTCCCTGAAAGTTGGCACAGAATCATAATTCATCTTTAAGTGTTTCAGTTGTCTGTATATTTCCCTTATTGCTTCAGTCCATGAAAAGTACTGCTTAATAGGCTGTACATACATAACAGGTTTAAATACTGTATGGCTTGTACATCCAATATGGATCATTAATTCCTTCATTGATCCACAACTTTGCAAGCATGTTTAAGCAAATGGGTTCCCATCTACATTTTATTTTATCTTATTATTTTTAAATGGGAGAAAGCCTTAACACTCCCATGAAAGGGGCTTCACCCACTGTCTCCATAAACTAATTAACTAACTCCTAAGTTGCAAACCCTGGAGATAAGTTAAAAACACTGGATCATGGTTTGTTGAAGATGAAATTATAAAATCAGATGTATATTGACTTAATGCACTGGCTACGTAAATATGCATGTCTCCTGAGTCCATGAGTTCTTTTTTTGGTGTTCACACATTTCATATGCTGTACCTTGCTATTAGTTAAGTCCTGTGTATGTATGCCTAAACAGCATTAAATAGTATAAGTTGCCATGTGCCCTTCAGATTACCAGCCTAGACACTAATAGTACCTGTACTGTCTGTGAGAAGAGCATGATGTCATCATCTGTCACATATGTCAGAGATTCATCCCAAGTAATCAGTGTGGAAGAAGGAAAAAATGTTTATTGTTTTGTGACTAGGATAATTGCACTGATCTACAGATATCTCTCTTCTGAGACTAAGGGGTTTGTCATCTTTGCAGCTCCAGGCATACAAAGGATACCATTTCAAGGAAACCACTTGGAGGGCAGGTTGAGGCATAAACCTTCTCATTGTAACTCCAACGTTCAATTGGCATCCCAAACCCTGCAGTTTGTGAACTTGCAGCTGATTAGTGAATGATTAAGCCCAAGCCAGTCCTAAACTTTGGTAGGGAATGATGAACCTGAGGAGGTGTGCCCTCTTCTTCCACCCTGGAGGGGTGTATTCTAAGGTTCTTCAATCGCACTTCCATCAGATGATTGGCTGAAGCCCCCTAGTTGACTTGCCTTATGCAAAAGCCCGAGAAATTGTGATGAACTCTGGATTGTCTGTCCCTTAGAGGCACTCATTTGGGATGTCTTTCAGACAATCCAGTGGCAGCCTGCCTTCCAAGAAGGCTGATGCTCCATGTAAGCCACCACCTAAGTAAGCAAAACAACCCACCAGGCATCCCAGCGTGGGCTGCTTGTTTGACCTCTTTGGTCCATAGCATAGTTTCCAGAAACCATAACATTTTGTTGCATTGCCAAATGAAGAAGAATCTAAGGCTTTAGACATGGTGACATGAGTATTTACTCCTCTACCACTTTGAGGCATTAGATCCTGAACTTTTCATATTATCTGTTCTCTTCTGGCATAATCTACTGAGGAGGGCTGTGGACAAGCTTGAGGACTTCCTGTGACTTAGCTTAAGGAGTGCCTTCATGAATGTCTGTCTTTGGCTTCAGCAGAAGACTATGGTGTAACTTTGATTTTGATTAAGGTACCTGTTGAGGATGGAACAGGCCCTTCACCACTTTAGTGGGCCCTTATGATTTCCTTTTACTTTCACTCTTTCCTCTTCCAGACTGACCAACCCCAAAAAAGGAAGAGCCCTGTTGACCACCTGATAAATGCCTTTAGTCACCACACTACCTTGCTTCCTTCAAAGCAGCAGATGAAATCACTACTGGATAACTCCATTGCAGTTCTGACCTCAGTCCTAGACCAGCAGTGTGGAGGGAAAATTCTCAGAGTGTGCCCAGCCTTGGAAAACCATAACTATGATCATCTGGTTACATGGTCTGTCTCATAGAGATCTGATTTCCCCCCTAGAAAGGGTTCTGCTGGCAGATAGGCCCATGTCATTGTAACTCTTGGGACAGGTCAAGGATGTACTGCTTAGACTGTTGAAGATGTCATGGCTACTGAGGAGGGTGAGGGATTCTGATGTCACATCTGATCCCAACTAGAACAGATATGATTGTTTTCCCATCTGATAACATTACTTCTTCAGATAATCATCCTACATTTTTTTTTACCTAGGGTGATGGATACTTTTTTCACATCAGCTTTTAGAGTTCACATAGAAGATTCCTCTGCTTCATACTTGATGGGTATCACTTCCAGTGCAAAGTATTGTGGTTTGTGCTTTCCTCGATGTACTGAATCCTCACATATGTGTTACAGTGAAGGTGAAGAAGAATCTCCTGGTATTCACCTTCCTAGACAACTGGCGGCTAGTCGCCCCCATCCAGGGATACTCTGGTAGCAAGGTCTAGCTCCTTGAGTTGCAGTCCTGGTGACCATATGTTTGAGGCAAACCCTTCTAATGTTTGCTCATAACAAAGTTATTTATCAGGGTGGATTTAGATGGTTTCCATTGCTGGTCATTCCTATCCTTGAAGAAGGCTTAGGAGGTTATTGCTTTGGTTGTGTGGGTTAGAACTCAAAACAGGGTCTACACTCTGATTCCACTATGCTGTTTGAGTTTGTTGGCTACCACAGTCTTCAAGATGCCTTTTGCACATTTAAGGATATGGATTTATTGTGGATTATGAGGCATCTGGGCTTCAGAGATTGTGCTCACAAACCTGCTGTTGTCTGACCCCTGTTACTATGTCTTGGAGTGGTTGTCAGTCTCCAACATGTTAATGGTGTTGATATGCTTTACATGTGAGGTGGGGAGTTATAATAAACAGTGATGTTTTGGAAGTAATGTGGTTCTCTCTTGAAAATGGAACTGTACATCATCCAGATGAAGCTGAAAGCTCTGGGCCTAAAGACCTTTTCAAGAAAAACTGAATCCAGAGCATCTCCTCACCTGTGCAAATAACCAGTCTGCCATATTTTATCTGGACACAAGGAGGAGAGAACTAGAATCATACCCCCCCCCCCCCACCTTAGTGAGACAGTGCACATCTGGCATTGGGTAATAAACAGGGCTTTATAACTTCAGTGGTTCACATCTTTGGAGCGATAAATGAGCTGGCAGCTGCACTGAGCCACACCCACAGTCCCCTAATGGAGCTGCAAATTCAGAAGGCATGTTTGGTCAGGGTCTTTCAGAATTAGGGCACATCTAAGATTGCCTTGATTACTGCTCAGAGATTTCCCCCTTTTTCTGTTTGATTAACAGGGCACAAGGGAGGTAGTATTTCATATGTTTTCTTTTCTGTGGCATGAAATGTTCCTGTTAATTCCATACCTCGTTGCAAAGTTCAGGGAAGAAAAAACAGGACTCATTTCTTCCTCTCTTGTTCAAAAAGACATTATTTCATGCTTTAAGTCCCTGGTCATCCAAGAAGCTCCTGCGGTCATATTCAAGAATGTCTCTAGTGGTTGGGATTACTTTCAGTTTCACCTGAGTGCCTGATTTTAGAGTTAGCCCCCTACACAGACACACGTACACACACACACACACACACACACGCACACACACACGCACACGCACACGCACATGCACACGCACACACATACACACACACACACACATACACGCACACACACACACACACACACACACACACACACACACACACACACACACACACACACACACACACACTGTTTTTGCCATTTGGGGGTTTCACTATTGATTGAAGCTGCTATGAAACCCTCCACACAGTAGGCTTCTGCCTCTTACTGAAAATTTCTATTTTTGTAGAATTTTACTCTAATGCCTTGGTTGGTTTGCAGTTGATCTTGATGTACTCTAAACACACATATTATTTCAGGATTCCTTGATGATGAGGCATGTGTATCTGTTTCTAGGCATTATGGCCTAATGCGTGGCAGGACTGTAGTTCAGTAGTACCTAGTCATGGATTTATTTAAAGGAGTGCTGCATCTCTTTCTTCCTGTGAAGCCTCCCCCCATGCAACATGAAAGTCATGGTTGACAAGATTTCCCATTCATTTTTTGAGTCTACTAGCTCCACAGAATTGAACTATATGTATTGGAAAACAGTATTCCTGTTGGTAGTTACTTCTACTCAAAGTACCTATGAGAGACTCATCCTTGTTTGCAATGACTGACGTAGCTTTTCACAAGTGTAGGTTGCCTCTCAGGATGCACCATTATTCTCTAGCAGAGTTTGGCCTAAACCAGTCTATTAACCTCCGTGTTTTTTTTCTGATGGCAAAAACCAAGGGGAAAAGGGGGTCTTTATTTTCTGGATGTGCATTGACAGTTCAGGTGCCTGGACAGTGTGCATGAATATAAGAAGATGGACCAGTAGTTCATCTTCTTTGTGTTACACAGTGGGCAGGGAATGGTATAGGAGAGAGGGGTCGCAGCTGCCAAGTGTAAATCCCACAAGTGAATTACCTGCTGCATTATTTTTGCATTCAGGCAGCTAGTCATCCACTGCAGAAGATGTGATCAGAACTTGTTCCATCAGAGGGACGGCTACATCCGGTCATTGCTTTGAAGAATGTCAGTATTTCAGACTCTACAACATGGCCACTTGGTCATCATTGTGCTCTTTCACCAAACATTATCTTGACCTTGACTCTGGCTACTTCTAGGTAATCAGTACTTGATTATGAGAGTAATGTTATTTTTCAGTTCCTCCCTTTGATTCATCCCATTCTGAGAATCTTCATTGTTAGATATTGCAGATATAATTTTATTATATCAAATAGGTCATGAATACCATTCCTTTCATCCTGGGACTGAATAGTTCTTCTGTCAGTTTCAGCTGTTGGGAGATCTCTGTAAGTCAAGCAGGTATATATTCTAATAGGACTTGCATAATGATGGTATTTAAGCCTTAACTTTGAGAGGATTTCTGTCTATACACACTGAGCCAAGTGGAGGAGGGACATTGACTACAACTCTGATCTGAGATATATAACAATAAGTATCCTGTTTTTTTTATTTTTTTGCTTAATTTTACTAGTTATTGCTTCTAGCAATTTATATATAGCACGTTTTTATTGCCTGCTGCATACTTTTTACTGTATCTTATTGCTATTAACTAATTTGCACGGTTAAACTAAAAATGTCTGGTTTACAGGGTCTGATAAATAAGGTTTTTACTGTCACACTGCTTGTAAAGCTTTTTAGCTAGTTTCACTGTATGAAAGGTATTAACGGGAAATTTTCTCTGCACGTTAAGCACCTGTTTGTTTATTCCGATTTCCTGCCAAGGAGTGTATCATATAACTGATCTGTTTGCAGTTAAAAGCATTCTGTAGAGTCTCCCTGCTCCTTTATCTGTTTAAAAACTTTCATTTGTGGCTCACTGCTGTTCTTCTGCTGTGATAAACATTTCTGTAGTGTTTACTGTCTTAAGAGTGTAGGCTAGTAGCTGTAGTATTGTTCCCCACCCTCTCTCCCTGTTGGTGTCTTGCTGTAATAGTTGGTGGCTTTGCAGTTGCCCGCCCCTACTGTAAATTTGATCTGGGACACTCCTCCCAGTCTAGTGTCATTAGCTCATTCTACCTAATACAGAGAGAACGTTTGAGAAGGCCAACCCACTTCGTTTCCTAACCTTGAATTATCCACTGCTTCTCCTCTCTCCCTTTCCTTTACAAAAAAAAAACGTTGCTAGAATCTCCCTGTGTTCTGCTTAACTGTAACAAAAAAAAATTACGTTGTTTCCTGCCTTTCCTGTAATTAGTCTAGTCCAGATAGATTTTCTATATCCAGGACTGTTTGTAAGCTTCTGAGTCCCCCAAGCCTGTCTGTGTTGGAGGGAAGCCTGCTAGCTTATCAGTGGGAGTGGTAAGCACTAGGTAACCTATCTATCACATAAGGAGTAGTTTCTGACCCAGAAATTGTAGTTATTGGCCATTTGGGCAGTTTTTCCATCTCTCTCAAATTCCTGATTTAAAAGCCCGCATTGGCACTTGTTTCCCCCCTTCCTGTAACTAGTCTAGTCCATATACAGATTTGCTGTATCCAGGACAGTCTGTAAGCTCCTGAGCCCCCCCCTCCCCCCCCAAGCCTTTCTGTGTTGGAGGGAAGCCTTCTAGCTTATCAGTGGGAGTGGTAAGCACTAGGTAACCTATCTACCACATAAGGAGGGATTCTGGTCCAGAAATTGTAGTTATTCGCCATTTGAGCAGTTTTTCCATCTCTCTCTCAACTTTCTGATTCAAAAGCCCGCAATTGCACTTGTTTCCCTCTTTCCTGTAGCTCGTCTAGTCCATATAGATATTTGCTGTATCCAGGACTGTTTGTAAGCTCCTGCGGCCCCCAAGCCTTTCTGTGTTGGAGGGAAGCCTGCTAGCTTATCAGTGGGAGTGGTAAGCACTAGGTAACCTATCTACCACATAAGGAGTGGTTTCTGGCCCAGAAATTGTAGTTATTGGCCATTTGGGCAATTTTTCCATCTCTCTCAACTTTCTGATTTAAAAGCCCGCATTTGCACATGTTTCTTTTCTGTAACTAGTCTAGTTCAGATACAGATTGTTAGTTTTACCACTTAAATTTGCCTATTCGTGCTCAGCACTTGTTCAGAACTTGTTGTAGGCACCAAATAAGCTATAAATTACTACAGCACTCAACCTTCCTCATTACTTAGAGGAAAACAGTTTTTATACTTACTTTCCTCACTTGCTTAGAGAAAAACAGCTCTTGTACTCACTTTCTTCACTTGTCTAGAGGAAAATAGTTTTTTTATTCATGTATGTCCAAGGGTCAGCTCCCAGTGTTCTTTCCTATCTGATGAATCTGGGCATCTTGGGGCAATGTAGCAATTGCCTCATGTACACAGACAACCCTCTCCTCCTACCACCCAACACTACAACCTGTGAGACATGCACTTATCTAGCCAAACTGGAGGTAAAGCTCTTGCCAACCAAGACTGAACTTTTGACAGTCAAGAGGAGAAGGTAAACACTTGCACCACACCACACTCATCACATAGTCCCACTAAATGTACACCACCAAAATCCACACATAGAAACATAAAAACATTCACGGAGGCTCTCAATAATAATCTGCTTAAGCAACAGAGACCTCCAAAGCAGAAACGCAAGCAACCTCCACCCTCCAACACAACCCAAATGACACATAGCCCACAGACTCTGTGTGCCATTCAACCATAGCCCATAAGGCAAAACAACCTACCCAACACACTAGTCATAGGTGACACTATAGTTAGGCACACTGATGTCCCACTCACCAGGCTAAACAAGGAGAAGGTTACTGTCAGCTGCCTGTCGGGTGCCGGGATCCGCCACATAACCCACACATTCAGATCACTCCACAACAAGTACAAATATGATTCTGTCATTATTCATGGTGGTGTGAATGACCTGAGACATACCTCCCTGGACTACATGAAAAGAGACATGGAAGACCTCTCCAACCTTGTAGCCCAGGCAGGTATGACCCTAGCCCTGAGTAGCATCCTGCCATCATCCAGAATGATACCGCAGGACAAGGACAAAATGAGTGACTTCAGCAATTGGCTAAGCTTCTGGTGTCATTCTAAGGGGATCCAGTATCTGTCTGCCTGGGATGACATGGTCGACAGACCACGATGCTTTGCCAGAGATGGCCTGCACCTGTCACCCCCAGGATTCCTGATACTGCCTAAGGCTCTTGCCACCCCTATAGTGCCTTTTTAGGCAAGGTTCAAATGACAAATTCACCACCGTAACAGGAACAGGCAAGCAAAAACTGAGGGTAATGCTACTCAGTGCTAGAATCTCAAAATGCACTTCCTCGAGACACTCCTTAAAATGGTGAACATCGATATCTGTGCAGTGACTGAGACCTGGTTCAAGGCTCCAGAGAGCACCCCTGCATTACCAGGCTATAATTCATACCACACTTTTCGGCCATCTAACCTGGACCAGAACACCAAAGGTGGAGGTGTGTCCATATTCATTAAGGATATTCACACCTCCAGGCTAGTTGCTCAGCATAATGCATCCGAGGTTATCCAAGTGCAACTAACTCTGGGCAAAAGTGAAATCCAAATTGTAGCTTGCTTCAGATCCCCCACCATGCCCCAGGATTCCCACTCCTCTTTTCTTGATATACTGGAAAATATTAAGGTTCAGCCAAACAAACTAATAATGGGCGATATCAACTACCTCACCATTAACTGGGAAAATGACTTATGTACCAACTCCTTCACTCAATGCTTTCTGGAATTCATAAATTCCAATGCCCTGGATCAACTTATCCACACCCCCCAGGGGGCAACAATATCCTAGACCTAGTCATTACCAATATGAGTGACCAGTGTTCCACACCTGAAGTCAACTCCTCGTTGGTCAGAAATGACCATAGGCTTATCACTGTAGATATCCACATCATGCCCCACCCCCATTAAGGAAACCACAGTAAAGAATTTCTTCAAAGCCAACTTCATGCTTCTTAAGACAGAAGTGGTGAGCTTCATGATACCCATGCAGATGGACAATACAGTTACGACTGCTGAATCCTACACAAATTAATTCTATAAGCACTTACATGAGTGCATGGGTTGTGCTGTCCCAAACAAAACCAAGACACTATCCTCCAAAAAAAGGAAGCCAATCTGTTGGTCCCCTGCCATAAACAAACTCTACAACAGAAGGAAGAAACTGTTGCAAAAGAGAGTAAAATCCCATGAGTGGAGGAGCTCACTGGTCAGCCTCAGTAAGAAGCTGAGATCCCTTATAAGATCCTCCAAAGCTAGCCATGAAAACAAAATCGCCAATGATTCTAGGGACAACCACAAAGCATTCTATAGCTATGTCAAGAATCTCAGTGGCAACACCCAGATCTGCTCTGAGTTACAGCACAACGGCATGAAAATTACAGAACCAACTGATATTGCCAACATCCTGGCAGATAGGTTCAGTGCTAACTTTACCCCCCCTCTCACCCGCTAAAGAGCCCATATCTATACAGGAAGAATGCAGAGTCCCTGTAATCACAACTATGCAGGTAGAAGCTGCACTCTCTAAAGCCAAAAACATAGCATCCATGGGACCGGACAGCATCCCAGGCTGCATTTTACACGAACTTCAGAACAAACTGGCTCCCCACCTAAGCACCATGTTCAGTCATAGCCTCACGTCAGGCTTTGTGGCCATTGAATGGCGCACAGCAACAGTTATCCCACTCCACAAAGGGGGAGCCACCACTGATCCCGGGAACATTCGCCCTATTAGCCTGACGAGCCTAGAAGGCCTTGGAATGTATTATCATGGAACTCATAAACAAAGACATTGGTAACCCTCCAAACTCTGGAGCCATCCAGTTCGGGTTTGTGAAAGGCAGGTCATGCCTCCTGAACCTGATCGACTTCTTTGAGGCAGTCAACAAAGCCTTAGACGAGGGTAAGGTGGTTCACACAGCCTATCTTGACCTCGCCAAGGCTTTTGACACCATCCCCCTTTCTGGAATTATAGCTAAACTCACTAAACTAGGTATAAATCCCTACATCACAAGATGGGTTGCCAACTGGCTCACTAACAGAACCCACACTGTAAAAGTTACAGACTCCAAATCTGACTTCAAACCAGTGACAAGTGGAGTACCACAGGGTTCAGTCCTGGGACCTCTCCTGTTTGGTATCTACTTCTGTGAAGTACAGGCTAACACAGAAGGCATTTGGCTAACGAAGTTCACAGATGACTGCAAACTAGGAGCCATAGTCGAGTCCCCAAATGATGTGGACATCCTACAGAAGGGCCTCACTGAGACAGATGCCTGGTGTCAGAGCCATGGCCTCAAGCTCAATGCCAAAAAGTGCATTGTCACCCCCTTTGGTAAAAACTGTATACCCATGAACTACCACATAGGTGGCAGTCTATCTAATGCCGAATGTGTGATAAGAGACCTTGGGACCCAAGTGGACAGTAGTCTCTCCTTTGATAATCACATCGCCACAGTAGTCAGGAAATCCTTGTACGTGGCACACCTCATCACAAAAGGGTTCTCATCCAGGAAAAAAGTGGTCATTGTTCCCCTCTACTGAGCACTCATTAGACCCATTATAGAGTACAACACCCCTTTTGGAATGTACCTCACAAGACATCTGCAGTAGCTGGAAAGGCCACAGAAGGACCTCACAAAGAGGATTACTGGCCTCAAACAGATGCCCTACACTGAACGTCTCAAAAAACTCCAGCTCTACTCCATAGCATATCACCTACTCCGAGGTGATCTCTGCCTAACATATAAAGTTGTGTCAAACCCAGAGCTGTTGGACATGCTACACCTAAAGAAATCCCAATCCATCCAAGCTACACGCTCTAGGGACCTAAACCTTGTCACCACAATAAACAGGACATGCTGGAGGGATAGATTCCTGTCCCAGAGACTTCCCATACTCTGGAACAAGCTACCATGTCAAGCAAAGTTCCTCATTAGCACTCTTCAAGAAAAATCTTGATGAGTGGATAGGAAATAGGAAATATACCCCGGAGATCACTTCTGTGGCTCTGCTCAACAGGGGCACAGTAAAATAACTTTTTTGGGTGGCGAAGCCAGGGAACCTTGTTGGCTAGGCTTACTAAGGCACTTGGGCTGATAGCCTAGTACCTGCCTATGAACCTGTGTGATGTCAAACCTGTTCTTTAGTGATTTGCAGGAAGTTGCTCACAAGTGACAGAGGGATAAACTGTCAAATCCAGGAGATGTACATTCTTTTGTAACTAGCATGTTAAATCATGGCATGCATCAGTACAGGTTTGCAAATAGTAGTGGTTTGCCTCAAAAAAGTGGCAGATTCTAATTGGTGAAGAGGTACTACAAGGATCCATGAAGGAGACCCCTGCCATTAGTCAACCAGTACCATAAGAATCTGTTTCCTTTACTTAATGCGGTAGGAGTAAATCAGTTGCACAGCAAACTTTGATAGTGTTAGTCATTGCATTGCCCATTATCATAGGCAATCAGTGAAAAACATCCCAAGAATTTCAGGTCTCAAACGCTTGCAGAATAATGGCATCTGTTGCTCTTTTTGTGGACATTTCAGTAAAAGAAATCCTAGTCCATGTTTCAGTTGTCTAACAGACACTACAGCCTACTGGGTCCTCCAGAGATGGAGCAGGCTTTGGTAGGGTGGTCTTCAAAATCTGTTTTACAATTCCATAATATTCCCAGCATTTGTGGGTTGTATCTATCTATCTATCTATCTATCTATCTATCTATCTATCTATCTATCTATCTATCTATCTATCTATCTATCTATCTATCTATCTGTCTATCCCAGTCTGTCTTAACTGTTTAGACTGGGATAGTGAAAACATCCAACATGGACTCATTTCAGCCACAGCTTGAGAGTTATAGTTAAAATTTAAAAAGGTAGGACAGTAAATGATCAAGGTAAGCATGTAGCACAGTGTTGGTAAATAAGAGTATGTATGTGCATGATTAACAAAAAAGTAAAGATAATCTCATAATACACAGAGTAGCAAGATCCTAAGCCGATGAACCAGCAAGTAATACATATGCAGCCAGAACCCTGGTGTAGAAAAATTAAACCCAAACTATGGTCAAGGCAAACCAAGTTCAGTTAGTGGCTTGGGGTCTGAGGTACTGGCAGGAAGGAAATGGAGGTACCCATCCAGGAGGAGAGGGTATTCATTGGAAGTGCTCCCTGAAGGAAGGTGTGGTCCACATAGGAGAGTAGTTCTTGGACAATCCTGACAAACACAGGTACAGGGTATGAGGAAATAAGACCAGGCCACAATAACCCCCCTCAGCAAGCAGTAGCATTTGCCAGCACCTCTCCAGGGTGCCCTTAGGATCCATGCCAGCCCCAGCTCACTTGGAGAATTCTCGGGAAGGAAGTAGGAGCAAGTAGATAGATGGGTGGACTGGGACTGCCAGACAGAATGAAGCAGAGCAGAGGGAAAATAATAAATATATTTGTTTACAAGGGGTAAGTGGGTTTGTGGAATCAGCAGATAATTATTTTTATTGGTTTGGTGAGCGTGAACATAAAGAGGAAGGGGGGTGGTAGTGGGAGGAAAATGATTGCCTTGACGTTTGGCATTTTTTTAGATACTTAAACTACTGTGAGCTCAGTCTGCATATAGTTCTTGTTGATTGAGACTGCTTTGGACAGTGGGCCTTTTACATATTGAAAGTTCCAAGAGCAGCCAGATCATCAGGTATACAGACTTTTTCTCTTTCCTTCTTTTTAGGTTGTTGTGTGTTGCTGTAGAATTGCCACTTGTTCTTTCTTTCTTTTTGCATATTTAGCTCTTTGGCCCTCTTTCATCAAGATTGGGTTGGGCCATCATCTGAAAAGAACAGGTAGGAGGGATAGTGCTTTTCTTTTTCTGTTGATGAACCATGTGATTGACAGTTAGGGTGATCTTCTATCAGAAAAGGCTTGAAACATGTGCAGAACTAAACATTCTTTATGCATTATCTGTTGACTGAGATATACTCACAGATCTCGAGTTAAGGTAGGTGATCTGCATAATTATGTTTTTCTTCTCAGATCTCACAGAGCATTGTTCAGTTGACTAACACTAATTAACACTGACATCTTGCAGTTACTAATCCCTCAACATAGCTTAGAGTAGCTGGTCATCAGAAGTAGATCCTGCTGCCAAACATTTATGATTTAATTACATAAATCACGCAGTCCTCTGCTGAGGTTTGCATATGTTTTTTTTTTGTTTTGTTTTGTTTTTTTTTCTTTACTAACAGAACATGTTTGTATTTTATTTATTGGTTGTTGTTTTGTTTTTTGTTAAATGTTTTCCTCTGTATTTCTTATAGAATGTAAGCATTTCAAGACCTCCTGAGGAAGCACTTGTAACAGTCCCTGATCACCAGTGAACCCTATGTGCATCCTGAAGTGCCACTTGAGTTTTATTGGTCCCTTATGTTAACGTTGTCTGTTAATTGCACTTAATTAAGCAGAATACCTTTTTAAAAAAGCTCTTAAATCTTGGCTGCTTACATAAATCAGCTGTGAAAATGAATGCACAAATGCATACAAAATTGAATTGCACATAAAGACTGATTTTTCTTGCCACTAAACCATGTAGGGAAGGTGGCGAAATCAAACTGTGAATTGTGGGTAGCCTCAATCATAGCTAAGCATATGTTATTCAATTAATGAATATATTTTGTTATTAAATATTTTAATATCTGTTTTTGCCAGCAAGGTACCCATAAAGTGATAATAATTTAGCCAAGCAATAGATCAGCTTGCTTGTTTTAAAAAATCCCAGCAAAATTTTTGTATATATACATTTTGTATATATTCATGTGTGTGTGTGTGTGTGTGTGTGTGTGTGTGTGTGTGTGTGTATGTTTGTATGTATGGATATATATGTGATCATTTTACCTGTGTAGTATGCTTGTATTTGATTTGCTGTTGATTGACCATTTGTTGAATTGTAGATTGTCTTATCTTTATTCACATATTTTTGTTTTCACAGTACATAATGCAAAACAATTTTTATGTGTGTGAGGCCTGGGGAAGAGTATAGAAGTTGTGAAATGTGCTGTTTAAACTCAAAGCAGTACTAGTAGTGCATCTTATACAGTTATACCATTTATTGAATGTCTACAGTGCTGTTCAAGACCAGGAAACTACATTTTGTTAAAATATAGAAGTAACATTTAAGGAAACCTAAGTGATGCAAATTTGGGGCATGTTGTGCATACCAAAGTGCTAGTTTGCTGGTGTTGTGTAATTTTAAAGACGTGTAAATGTCAATGCATTTGTTAATCACATACCTTTAAAGAAGAATTTGGCAGATGTGAAATTTTAAAAAGATTTCAGTTCTTACAAGAAGTGATTGAATGCTAAACTACTATGCCCACAGTTTTTTTTTTTTTTTTTTTTTTTGGTGGGGGGGTTAAAAATTATATTGTTTTAAAGTATATATCATATTATAATTTTATAACACTAGTACTGCTTTGTTATTTTTGATAAGATGTTCACTTTTTTCCCATGAATTAAGCTTAAAACCAGTCTAGTCTTTGGACTTTGTAAAACTGGCTATACTTCTTCCTGCAGTCCTGCCTACAAAGTAAGGTTGGAGTATGGTATTTTCTCTTTTGATGTAGTAATCTAAAGCATCTGTGAGGATCTGTGTTCCTGTTCTTAGAGCACTGGTACAATAACAAAAGGAGACTGTGCTGACGAGACCTACACAGCAGTTTACATCTCAAGATGTTGGAAAAGGTTTTTCCTGTTAATAATGTATAGAAAAGGTAGACAGTTGGATTGTTAATAGTGTTTTAACCTGCTAGTTGTAAATATAAGAGGAAGGTGAGTCCTGTCAGTATACTGGTATGTAACAGTTTCATCAAAGGAACTGACATTAGGTTTGTTGCTTTGTCATTTTTGTGTGTGTGTGTGTGTGTGTGGGGGGGGGGGGGGGTTCTATTAGTATTTGGATTCATGGGTAAAAATCTTGTGCTGTAAGCATCAACATTTTTCCAGTAGAATATGTCAGGATTTGCCATCTTACTTGATGTAAACAAGTTCTAGAACTACAACTGAGAATCTTTTGAGAATTCTCTGCCAGGAAAAGTAATTTATTGGATTTTAGTAAACTTTTCAATGTACAGCAACAACAGCATACTTCCAGCACTTTGCAACCCAGGCTGGGATCCTTTTAATAACTTTCTGGCAGTGGTATTTTTTTTCTATTTCCTGTTGTTTCAGCTGCAGTGAAAACAGACCTTTGCAACATTTTTCATTTTGGTAACAAATCTGCCCTGCTTGGCAATGATGGTCCTCCTGGGTGGGATTATCATTTCCACTAGTCACAATTTGGTATCTTTGTCAGAGGTAGCAACATAAGCTTGTCCTCTTTGCCTAGTAGCTCTTTTAGTCACTTGAATGTTGCAGATTGAGCCTTGCTGTTTGCAGCAGAAGTTTCTTGTGGTGTTAGAAACTCATTCAAATCCCACACCTAATGACAAAAGGCAGGTTTTTAAGAGGCTGTAAGGAGGGTCCCTCTTTCAGACTGAAAGGAGGAAGGCATTTTGTCTTTGGTGCCTTACTTTGGAGGACAGATTTAAGGCTAGCTGTCCTGGAGTTACATCAGCTTCATGAGTGACCTTCCAGTCCTTGTTGAGTAAGGAACCAGTGCTCACTTAGTTGGGACCTGAGCTTATAGTGGTATCAGTAGACCAGATATTTGAGTAGACTGCATCCCTACCCCTATCCCTAGACAGGTCTTTCAAGGGTGCTTTTACCCCTCATTCCCCAACTGATTGGCTCTATCCTCAGGGATGATTTCAGTTAGTAGACCCTTAAGTCACAAGTTCACAAACTTGAGGCCAAGGCTGTTTCTGATGGGACCTCTCCCCACTTACAGACTCAATGGGGTTGATCATTCTAAGTTGCAGTGCTTCTCCACAGCTTCAGATATGCGTTCTATAATGATTTTTGCCAGGAATTTGCTCAGGATTCACAGAAATGTGACCCTGCATCAGTTAATACAGTTGTTAATGCTCCCTTCTTTGGAATCTTGAAAATGATGCCTTTGTTTCAGTCATCTGGAACTTTTTTGAGTGTGGAGTTAGTATATTTAATTTAGTGGGGGTGCAGTGGGGATCCCCCCTTGCAAAAATAGTTTTTTGAGCTTTTTGAAATTGAATTTGCAGAAAAGCATGTTCACTGTTTACTCAGTGCAACATATGGAAACCATTTCATGACTTACCTCACAGTTCAGGGAAGGAAGATCATATTCACTCTCTGACTTTATAATGGCTAAGCTGGGTGTGGGTTTGGGAGTTCAGTCCATTGCTAGTATAGAAATCACCCCATTCTAACTTAGAGGATATCCCCTTCGATAGGGGTAGATTTATCTCTGCCTCAAGTCAGACCACAGTTTGTTTTACTTGACACCACTAGCTTTGCCAGCTAGAGCTGTTTTAGTAGCTGAAGTTGTTTTCAAGGGTCCATATCAGAACATCGAATTATTAATATCGCGAACACTGTAAAGAGCGAAAATGCTAGACCTCGAACTCATTATTGTGGGGGGACTGCACCCCCCCCACATCCCCCACTAAATATGTATTCCAATTCCAAGATAGTACTACAGTCTGGAAAGGGCAAATATTCCGATCTTCACTGTACTGCAATCTCAAAAAAAGCACTTCAAGGTCCGGCATTTTCGCTCTTTAGAGCATTTGCAATTTTAACCATTCGATGTTCTGATACAGACCCATTTTCATGTGCCTCCAAGTGGAAGTGGTTGTACCATCCCAGTAGGTCAGTTAAAAATATCCTTCGGTTTTGTATGCCTTGTGTGCTTGATCGTCATTTTCTTCCCACAGAAATTCTTGTGCTGTTATCTGCCAATGTTGCCTGGTGGAGGGCAGAACTGAAGCCCATTTGAGAGTAGTCAAGCATTCCTTTTGGTGTGTTTTGGATGTTTCTTCCTGAAGAAAATGTTCCCACTGGGGTATTAGGACTTTAGCTTGTGTGCAGTTTTGAGAGTGTTGGAAGTAATCTTTGAGCTATCGCTGTGCAAAGGATCCTGGTTGTCGAGGCTGAGGTCTGGGAACATCTTTGCTCCCTTCCTGAGGATGGAGTCCTCCCTTTGATTCCACTACTTCTTTGAAGGTGGTATTGTTTGTGTCCTTGAACCAGTCCATTCATGTCACCATTTTTTCTGGATATAAAATCTAGAAGAAAGATGAAGCTGTCCTCTCCCTGAGTTGCACCCAACCTGCTCAAGTGTTCCTCATCGGGCCTGCCGGAGAAGATGACTGAATTATGGTGAGATTTAACCAGTGATGAAGAGATGAGGTGTGTGTGTGTGTGGGGGGGGGGGGTACAGGCAGTGACTTGGTTGATAAGGACCAGGCCTAGGATATTAAAGCTTCTAGTGAGTAATCTTACAATTTGTTCTATGACATTGGCATTAAAAAAACTAGGAAGTGCTGGGCATATCCATTTTTAAAGGTTTAAATACGCCATTTAATGCTTGGGTAATTGAAATCTTCTAGCAAGAAGGTTTATGGTATGACATTTAATCTTTCAATGGTGTTAGTGTAATTTTCATGATATTTTGGGGACGTTGATAGGGATCTGTAGCTGGTAATGAAGTTATCATTGGATTTGTTAACTGTGATTTGGATCTCCAGAAGCTCCAAGTTAGGATGTTTGGTAATCTGAAATAAGGTGATGGTATTTCTTACAAATACAAATAATTCCCTACAACTAGCGAAGGGCCTGAGGTCATGGTAGTTGCTAAACCCTGGTGTAGAAGGTGTGCTGTCACATCACTGCACAAATATGAATATCTTCAAGTTGCAGGAGGGCCTTAAGTACAGGCGTCTTTCTATTTAAACTTCTAGCACTGAGAAGTGTCACCATGATGTTATCCAAATTACAGTTTGCTATGTAGGAATGCCAGTATTCAGAAGTCCTGATATGAGAGTGTTAGTTATCCATTGTGAAACAGGAAGTCTTCTCTACCATCTCATCCCAGGCCAACATATAACATTGAACTGAATTGCTTAACCAGTTTGTTAAAGTCATACAGCCTGATTGTAGCAGATAATGTCTACAACTGTGTCACTGATTTTTTTTTAAGTGCAGTTTTAATTTTTTAATCTGTGTGGAGTCTGCATGTCCTCCCCGTGGGTCGAGTGGCGTTCCGAAAGACATGCGTGAATGGGCGTGCCTTCGTTGAAGGTTGGGTGTCGAGCTGGCAACTCGGCACCATGAAAATCTACCTGCCAATCATTAACGGACTGGAGTTCCGCTGTGGCGACCCCTAACCAGGAAAAGCCGAAAGACAACAACAACATTAATTTTTTAAACTGTAGAAACAGAATCATCAGTGCTTTCTATAAATTGCCCTTCTTGGCACGCACAAATTGAGACATTATCAGCCTTATTTGAGTGTTCTGAGGGCAAACCCATTGAGTGAATATTTCTGTGTCTATTACTTAGGTGCTAAGAACTGATCTTCTGAGCCATTTCAGTCAGCAGATTATAAATTGTCTACAGCTCAGTGGCATGCACAGTGGGAAGACCTTCAAAACATTCATTAGTGAACAACTACCCAGCGCATAATTATAGTGGCGGTGATATTTCCTTTGACATAGTGGTCTACCCTTCAGGCTACTTCATGTGCAATTGGTTGCTTCTATAGGAATATAGTTCGGTATCTTTTCTTTTTTTTTGACAATCCACCTATTTACAACTTCTCTAGGTTGCAACCTGTTTTTTGCCCTAACAAAAAAATTATATTTTAAACAACAGTTCAGTATGTTTAAATAGCACATAGAAAATAAGCAAAATTTATCCAGTCACGTGTGGAACATAGACAGTTACAATTATAAAAACAGATTGATTACCATCTTTTGCAACACACCTTGGAACAAAGTGCAGAACATTTCAACAGGCCTAGTGGAAACACTTTTACATGTAGGTTTTATTCAAGTTTGCATGTTTACAAACAAAAGAGAAAAAAGTAGAGAGCTTTATATATAGCAGCCATCACCAGATTGGACTGTTTATGACTGCAAATAATAAAACACATATGTGTAGTTTCAGTTTGAACATACAGGGATAAATCAGAATGTAGTTTGTATAATTCGGAGTCTGTCTCTGCTTTCTGTAGTTCAGGTAATTTTTGAAGATCCTACCGTGCCCTTATGATCACAATCCAAGCCTCCAAATTCACTTGCTTCCACTGCTAGCTGATAATTAAGCTGATATTCCATAGATTGTCCATTACGGGACACAATGAGTATTATTTTCTTGAACTTCACTTCTGTAGTCTTTATAGAATATGTAATGCTCTTTTGTTCAGTCAGAATTTCACATTTTCCTTTGATCTCATAATTGTTTGCTAGTAATTTTGGTCTTATTTGCTGCAGTCAGTGTCTTTGTGACAGCACCAACATTAAGCATTATAGCAGTTAGGGTTAAGATGCAGAGATACATTTTCATGTGTAATGATTCATGTCCAAACATTTTGGAGATTTTGCTGTTGTTTTACCATAACAATAGCTGTTCTCTTTTGAGATGGCATTTTTACATTTTCACCACAAAATGACAGAAACAGTCCTTTTTGCGTGGTCTTTTTGTGCAGTTAATGGTGCTTTGAAAGGTGTACAGGGTCAAGAGTCATTATCTGCTTTAAAACCAGCTCAGGCTTCAGTCCATGCTTTTGTGTTTGTTTGCAAGGCATCTGCACACTACTGTTTAGCTGGAGGTTGATAGCACAGTGACACATTGTATGTGTTTTTTAAACAAGAAACATCTTTATTAACATATCACTTGTGACATAGACTGTCATGCATTTATATAAATGAAAATAAACCATATTGGCATATTTTCAGTTACAAACATTATACATCACTTAATCGATTCAGTCATTGTTTGTCAAATATTACAAAGCTCATTCAATTCATGCCTTCCATTAAACCTCATTCCTCCTCCAAAACTTTATTCTGCGTGTATTGTTCCACACAATTCCCATTTTTCTATTTAATTTGCTCCTACCCTTTTCTAAAGATCCAGCTTCCAGTTGTTTTGTCTCCGTTACTATATTAACAGTTCATTTAGACTATGATTTCCATTTTCTAGTAAATTGTGTGTTGCCTTTTTCAAGAAGGAAAATTTAAGTGCACCTTTCTTCTTTCTTCTTCCTGTAATCCAGAAGTCTTGGGACAAAGTAAAACATTATTATACAAGGTTGCTTTTGATAGTGCCAGGTACATCTGCATATCCCACATCAACCTTGCATGTGATGCGATCAGTACAGCTGCAGTGTCCCATCCCATGTTTCTTTGATCTGTTAACTTGGGGCAAGAATGTATTTATGCATATGGTCATCTGAGCTATGAAAATCATGTGTGGCCTTTTAGTAAAGTAAAGCAGTTCAAGCTGGTGCATCACTGGGTTCAGAGGTGTTACTGTTGGGAGTAATGAACCCCCTTAGTTGGGTGTCTTTCAAAAGGTTTGCATTAAATATATTTGCTATTGCCATGAAATGGGTGGTTCTTGAAGTGTGTTTGTGTGTGTGTGTGCGTGTGTGTGCGTGTGTGCGCGTGTGTGCGTGTGTGCGTGTGTGTGCGTGTGCGTGTGTGTGTGTGTGTGTGTGTGTGTGTGTGTGTGTGTGTGTGTGTGTGTGTGTGTGTGTGTGTGTGTGTGTGTGTGTGTGTGTGTGTGTTTCAAGTGTTTGAGCTGCAGGCTATTTACTTTGAAGACCTCTTTCTGATTTTCCATAAAGAAATGTCTGTGATGAATACCCATACCCAGATTTTTAATTAGCAGTATCAGTATTCACAGTTCTTGACTCAGACCATTGATTTTCTTGAACAAGCCATATAGTGAGAACACTGCTGAATTTTCTTGGGGATACATACACTACATGCTGCTCATTCAGAGTGTTAACTAGAATTGCCAAGTTAAACATTCAAACATTTTGTATGCTGTTGGCAAGGAGATTATGTCTGTGATTTAGCTACCCTTCTTGGCCAGCAAGCACCTTTTTTCTTGTTATACAGCAAATGAAGAGTTCCCATGTAATTAATATTATGCTTCTTTCCACAGTGAAATCTAGTATGTAAATATCCAGAACCAAAATCACATCCAGTGACTTTTCTTATTCTGAATACTATCAGAGGCTTCCTCTTGCTTAGAGTAAAAGTCCTACCTGCTCTCTACACTCCATGAAAGGGGGTAGCACCTGTTAGTTCTTTCTTAGGAGTCAGAGATAGATCGATTTGCACTGCAGCCATTTGTTCAATAACACTTGTGTCTGGTAATGTGATCTACATTCACCAGGAGTAGGCTCTAGCACAGCTGTTTTTTTTTTATGGTTTTATGTATTAACTGCAAACTACTTGATGACATTGAAAAACTACCTTTATTGTATGTAAAGTTGGTAAATTTACTATCACCCTGTAGGTCATAATGAAGTAGTTAATAAAATGTACACCAAGAGAACATGTTTGATGAAGGAAGGATGTCTCCTGCAACCCCTGATGTGATGCCTCTTTCCGTTTCATGTTTAATCTCAAAGTATACCACTGCTGATATTGCCCCAACTCAGAACAGAGAGAGAGAGTAAATATATTTACCTTTTCGCCCATTTTTTTACAGCCTTGGAAGCAGTATATAGAGAGATTAGACATGTGGGAGGCATAACCACAGTGTCTTTCAGTTGGAGTCTTTGTTAATTAATGTACAGTTGCTGAAGGGTGTGGTGAACATGGGTGTTATTGTGTTTCTATTTTACATGTCCGGTTCGATTCTCAGCTAGAGCGTCTTCTGTGTGGAGACATGCGTGAATGGGCGTACCTTCGTTGAAGGTTGTGCATCAAGGCTGGTAACTCGGCACATAAAACTCAACCATCAGTCATTAGCGGACCGGAGTTCCGCTGTGGCAACCCCTAATCGGGAAAAGCCGAAAAGACACAACAAGTAATTCCATTAATTTGTAGTAGCTTCTCATAGGTTGCCTGTTGTAAAACTGTTGTGGCCTTTTATGTTTTTCATCTCTAATGGCACGGAAGAAAATGGAAATAATTTGTAAGGTATATAACTAACCCTGTCCCTAGTTGTGACTTATTTTTCAGAGTTCATTTTATTTACCTTTGCTGACCAGGTTAGTCCTATTAGGCCATTAGAGGAGACCCAAGGTGGCCTTTATACTACTATGGGAAATTTGGCCAAAACATCAGTGACCTTCCTCTATTGTTCAGGAGAGATGTGAGAAAATATTTTTTCTTTTTTATGGAAGGGGATGGTTGATTATTAAAACAGCTTTCCTCAGGAAGTTGTTGTTGTTGTGTCTTTCGGCTTTTCCCGGTTAGGGGTCGCCACAACGGAACTCTGGTCCGCTAATGATTGGTAGTTGATTTTTACATGCCAAGTTACCAGCCCTGACACACAACCTTCAATGAAGGTACGCCCATTCACGCATGTCTCCACGCAGAAGACGTTCTAGCTGAGAATCGAACCGGACAGTGTCTTACTGTGAGGCGACAACGCTACCGCAGCACCACCACCACAATAGCATCAAAATAATGGTACAGCTCTGGAATGTGTGTAATAGACATAAGGAATGTTTTATGCTCAGTAGAAGTAAAAGGAAGCCATTACATATGTTATGCAGCTCATGCTGAATGTTAGGAATGAACAGATTAAGTTGATCTAAGTAATCTTTAAATTGCTTTCAGAATCTCTTTTTTGTTATATAAAACATGAATGATCAAATGAGGAGTCCCAAGCATGTATGAAAATGTATACTTAAAACATTAGTTTGCTCCTTATTGTTTTAGTCTAGAATAAGGCTGACAGCAGAAGGATAGTACACAATCAGAATCTGTTTTTTATTGAAAATAAATAGCAACAAAATGATGCACTAAACCAAATCTTGGTACAGGTGTGTGTGTGTGTGTGTTTTTCTGTGTGTGTGTGTGTGTGTGTGTGTGTGTGTGTGTGTGTGTGTGTGTGTGTGTGTGTGTGTACGTGTACGTGTACGTGTACGTGTGTATGTGTGTGTATCTTTCCCAATGTTCCTGCAAATCATCCTCCAGCTGGTCACACCACAACAATTTTTGAATGTTGAGAAACATAACAGTGTAAAAGCCCACCAAAAACATTATTGCAAGGAGGGCATGCCTTTCTGCACACCCATGTGGTGGGCTTGATCCCACAGCCCTCCCCAACTTACATGTATACCAACTCCATGGTTAGACTACAATGCAGAAAAATGAAAACAACTGCACTGGAATGCACCACCAGCTCACAGAAATAAAAATCCATACAGTGTGATAAACCATGATTAAAAAGAAGTTGCACAAAAGATGCTTGCTGGAGAGTGCCCTCCACTCTGCAAAGTGTAGGATAGTTCTGTTGGGTATGGTTGTGGGAGCAGTTATGTGCTACACTGTGTATCGTATGTTGTTTTCTGTGAGGAAACCCGTGATGTTTTTCTGCTTTCTAGTGTGGCTCAAACACTTGTGTGTAATTTGTCAAAGGTTGTCTTGTGGCACTGTCCAAGAAACTGTGATCTAGTGTGATAGACATAGAGGTAGGGTCTCCCTGCATAATTCTTTATCTGGCATATTCGCTCTTTGGTGGTTTTCCTGGTTAGTTTTTATCTGAATTGGAAGCATTAATGGCTATCATTGAAATCCTACCCTGTGCTGCTGCTTAATTCTATACTGGATCTCAACCTGATTGAAGCATTCTTTCCTGCTTTGCTATGGTGCCATTTCCTGTAAGGTTTTTATTGCATTCCATTATCAGACCTATGCCTTTGTAAAGTACTGATATAGTGAGAATCATAATTGCTAGTTAGTTAACAAAAAAGAGCAAAGTTGTATAACATATAACCTAAGTTTCACAGTGCTATGGTTTAGAAACACTAAGTTCAGTTCCTAATTTTATACTTTTATACTTCACATTGTTTCCAACAAAATGAAGGAGAAAGTTATAAAACAGCACGTCATTATTCTTACTTGCTATGATGCATTGTAAGTGAAGCAAAGTTGTTTATCTAGTTACCAGCTTTTGTGTCATGTCATGGAAGTCAATCCTGTGTACGTTAATTTGGCTATATTTAGAAAGTTGTGAAATTCATAATTATATGCATTAATGTTTTCAGGCAATAATTTCAATTTATTTGTTGACCAGACTCAAACTCTGATCCACATGGACCTTCTTTATTTCAGCCTGGGGTTGCAGAGTTTAAACGTACAGTGAACAGCAAATAATAGATCTGGGTTCACTCTGGTAGACAAAATATTGTTTACAAAAGGTATAAAATGAGGTAGTACAACCTCAGTGAAGATATATACAATATTTACAAAAGTGGTACTTGAAGCAGGAGAGGAGGTAGAGATAATGAGGTACTCTGCTTGACAAGGAGAGGGAGTCTATTCCAAAGATGGGGAAGTCTCTGGGACAAAAATCTGTCCCGCCAACAAGTACTATTGATGTCACAGACCAGGTTGAGGTCGCGTGTGTGGGTTACTCGAGTGGAGCTTGACTTGCAGATATGCATCAGCCCCATCACGACAGGGTTTGAGATTGCTTTGTATGCCAGACAGAGGTCACTTCTGAGCAGTCTGTATGAAACTGAGTAGAGGGACAGGGCTTTTAGCCTGTCTGGGTAGGGTAGATGTTCGAGGCCCTGGATTCTCCTGGTGAGGAACCTCTGTGGTCTCTCCAGCTGCATGTGCTTTGTGATGTACATGCCGAAGGGGGCATGGTAGTCAATAATTGGCCTTATAAGGGAAGAATACAGAGATGTTATGAGACTTGTCCCTGGATGCGATACCCTAACTTATGAGGTGGACCATGTAAAAAGCTTTCCGTACAGCGAAAGTAACATGTTGGTCAAAAGTCTGGTTGCTATCAACCTGGATGCCCAAATCCCTCATGACTGATTGCATGCTTAGGGCATTGTTATTGATGTGATAATATGTGGGGATGATGATGCATTACTTGGCATTCAGCTTGAGGCCATGTTTCTGGCACCAGTCATTTCTTTGTGTGAGACCCTCTTGGAGGATATCCATATCAGTTGAGGAATTGATGACTGTGCCCAGCTTGCAGTCATCTGCAAACTTGGTCAGCCATAGCCCACTTGTTTTGGCCTGCACCTCAGAGAAATATATCCCGATTAACAGAGGCCCCAAGACTGATCCCTAGAGTACGCCACTCATTATGGGTCTACTGCTTGAGGTGGCTTCCCCTATTTTGATTAGGTGGGTTCTATCAGTGAGCTAGTTTGCTACCCATCTGGTAACAAATGGATTGATGCCTAGTTGAGAGAGTTTATCTATTATGCCCGAGTGGTGAATAGTGTCGAAGGCTTTGGCCAGGTCAAATTAGGTGGCTTTCACCATCTTCCCTTGTCCATGGCTTTGGTGACTGTCTCAAAGAAGTCGACCAGATTTACCAGCATTACCTCCCCTTAACAGCCAAACTGTGTAGGGTTGAGTGTTTGGAGGCTGCCAATGTCCCTGTTAATGAGGTCCATGATAATAATTTCCCAGATCGGTGGATGCTCCATCTTTTTGTAAAGGGACAACATTGGCTGTCCTCCACTCAGCTGGGACAAAGCCGGTACTCAGGCTTTGGTTGAACAGGGTGCCTAATGGTGCTGCGCGTTCATGCTTGAGCTCATGTAGGATGCAACATGGGATGTTATCGGGCCCCATGGAGGTGGTATTTTTTGCCTTTGAGAGGGCAGTGATGACCTGTTCCCTTGAAATAAGGGGAAGGGGGGCAGGTACTGGAGATGTCCTGATTTAATGATGGGGAGACGGAAGGGTGACGTTTTCGCTGAATTTGTCAGCCAGTAAGTTGGCTATATCTACATTTGTGTATGTAGTGTCCTTGACCACCAGTTCTGAACAGATCTGATTGCTTCCTTTGAGATTGCGGACATATGTGAAGAAGGCCTTATGACTGTCTCTAGTAGATGAGGCCAATTTGGCCTTGAGGTTGGCTTTAGAGGATTTCACTAGTGCTATTATTTGCTTGTTCAGGCTAAGGAGAGATTGCTTCTAATTGGGCACCTGCTCCTTCTTGGTCCTGGACAGCAGTTTTTTTTTCCTTTTGTTATATAGTTTATTTACTGCAGATGTCCACAAGACAGGTTTATTCTTCCTTGCGGAGGATGATTTTTGTCCTGTCAGGTATTCCTGATTCCATGCATCTATATAAATGCTTGTATAGTACTTTGGTGTAGATGTGGACATTGGTGCCAATTCATACAGAGGGGGAGTTTATACCATACCTCAGGAGGTTGTAATCAGCTTTGGAGAAGTTTTTGTGTTTGATCTTAGCTAGAGGAGGTTCAGGAGAGATGGTGACTTCAAAAGTGACCGCTTTATAGTCAGATTTTACCAAGGAGAATGATACAGTAGGGGTGCTGCAGTGGTTACTCATGTTGGTCAATACCAAGTCCAAGGTATTATCACCTCTTGCAGGGGTATCAACTAGGTGCTCCAAGGCTTTTGCATTGATAAATTTGAGGGAATCTCTGGGCATTTGTGTTTTGGCATGATTAGTTTTTCCAGTCTATGGTTGAGTAGTTAAAAGTCACCCAGGATCAGGGTAAAGGGTTGAATCTTGATAGATTAGAAGAAGTCCAGATAAGTGGAGTGGGCATCATGAGTCAAATTTGGGGGCCTGTAGCTAGCTATAATTTGAATAGGGGTCTTGTCAACAGTTAACTGCACCTGGAATGTCTCCTGTGCATCATACTGTTTCACCAGCCTGGAGGTGTGTGTGTCTTTGATATATATTGAAACCACACCTCCTTTGGCTTTGCTGCCCACAGTTTGGCGTCTGAGCATATGATAGGATGAGTAACCAGGTAAGGATGGGGTGCAGTCCACAGCTTTGAACAAGGTTTCTTTGACTGCACAAATGTCAGCATCTTCCAGAGTTAAGAATGCTTGCAGCGAGTGCAGTTTCATATTTTGACTCCTAGCATTTAGCAGCATGACCTTCATTTTGCGTTTTGTTGAAATTTTTATGTTGGCAGTATCAATCTCATGACTTTTCCTAAAAAAGGCACTATGGGGGAGGCAAGAGTCTTTGCCAGAAGCCTGAAGCCCAAGTGAGACAGATGCAGGCCATCTCTAGCAAAGCATCGTGGTCTGTCGATCATATTTTCCCAGGCTGTCAGGTACTGGATCCCCCCTGGAATGACACCAGAATCTAAGCCAATTGTTAAAGTCAATAATTTTCTATTTGTATTTAGGCATCATTCTGGGTGACGGTAGAATGCTGCTTAATGCTAAGGACATATCTGACTTGGACACATATTCAGTGAGCTCAGTCATGTCTCTCTTCATATAGTTCAGGGAAGTACGTCTCAAGTCGTTTACACCAACATGGACTATGACAGAATAACAGTACCTGTTGTTGAGAGACTTGAGTGTATGTGCGATATGACGGAATCTGGTACCTGACAAACTACTAACTGTGACCTTCTCCTTATCCAGCCTGATGAGAAGCACATCTGTGTGTCTCACAATGGAGTCTCCCATGACTAATATGTTGGATTTATGGTTAGGCCTTAGTGGTTTGCAAGACACAGGTGTGTGGACTATGCATGGTATGTGGTGTGGAGGGTTGTGGAGTTAGAGTGTGTTTCTGCCTCGGAGGTCTCCTTTGTTTGGGTTTGTTTTTGTTGAGAACCTCCTCATATGTGGATGTGTGTTGTGTAGTTGTGGGTGGTGTTTGAGGTGTAGTGATTATGTTGACCACCTTCTCAGTGCCAGATATACTGGCTTGTGAGGAAGAGAGCATAGACTTTAGGTTCTTAATGTAATTGCATCTCTCACAAATTGTGCTCCTAGGTTGTAGTTGTAAATGGTTGTCTGTGTACACGAGGCAGTTGCTACACTGTCTCAGGATGCCCATATCAACCAGACTAGCAGGAGAAACCGTAGGAAATTGTCCATCCATATTTGTCAGAATCTGAGGGAGAGACAATTTAAACAGGCTAAAAACAAACAGTAGAAAATGCAGCAGAAAAGATGCAATTGAACACTTTAGAGAACAAGTAGCAGAAAAAGTAAGACGAAGTGGTAGAGTAGGAGGAGGAAACACAAATACTGTAAAAGCAGCTGAATAACTTTTTTTTTGTAGTAAAGGAGAAAGGAGGAACAGCAGATAATTCAAAAGTCAAGAAGCTAATGGGGTTGGCCTTCCCAAGTGTTCTCTGTATTAGGTCAAATAAGCCAATGAGACTGGACTGGGAGGAGTGTCCCTAATCAAATTTATAGTCGGGGCAGGCAACTGCAAAGCCACAAAGTTTAACAAGACAACAGTAGGAAGGGAGGATAGGAAAACTATACTACAGTACTAGCTACACTGATTTCTGGCAGAAAACACTACAGCAATGTTTATCACAGCAGAAAAACAGCAGTGAGACACTAAATAAAAGCTTTAAACAGAAAAAAAGAGCAAGGAGACTCTAAAGAATGCTTTTAATTGCAAACAAATCAGTTATATGATACACTCCTTGGCAGGAAAATCAGAACAAGCAAACAGGTGCTTAACAAATGGAGAAAATTTCCGGTTAATACCTTTCACAGAGTGAAACTAGCTAAAAATAGCTTTACAAACAGTGAGACTGTAACCAAAGAGATTTAGCAGACCCAGTAAGGCAGACAATTGCAGCACCATATTAATTTATAGCAATAAAATACAGTAAAAGTAGGCAGCAGACAATAACACGTGCAATAAATGGTAAGAATAAGCAATAACTAGTAAAAATAAGCAAGAAAACCGGATACTTATTGTTATATATCTCAGATCAAGGTTGTGGTCGGTGCCCCTCCTCTGTTCAGCTCAGTGTGAGTAAGCAGAAACCCTCTCAAATACAGGGGTTTAGTACCAGAAGGTTCAAACCTGAAACAACTTTAATAAAAGCTCAAAAGAAACAATGAAGTGCTTACTCCAAGCCGTAGACCAGCCTACCTTTAACAGCCAATCAACACGATACTCTAAAGTGAAGAATGGCTTCTGCTAATCCAAGATAGCCTGTAAAATGTGCTCAGAACAAACAGCCACTGCAAACAAACAACCAGGCCCAAAAACAGCAAACCTGAAACTGGACTATGCTTCAGCTACTAGCTACACTATTTTAGGTATAAAACACTACAGAAATGTGAGACACTAAATTACAGTTTTAAACAGAAAAATGAGCAAGGAGGCCCTAGAGAATGATTTTACTTGCCAACAAATTAGTTATATGATATACTCTTTGGCAGGAAAATCAGAACAAGCAAACAGATGCTTAATAAATGGAGAAAAATTGCAGTTAATACCCAGTTAATAAGCTCCCCTGTTGGGGAAAACCTTCCACTTTTTTTTCCTTAAAAAAGTGTTATTTTTGCTAGCAAGTTTATTTTACTCACAGACTGTAATTCTTTTCAGGAAACTTGTAAATGCTTGTGTAAACAAGCTGTGCAAAAACTCTTGAATTTGTTTTCTTTTTTAGCTTTTTTCCTACATGTCCTTGTAGGTTTTTTTTAATAGGGGCAGGACTTTGTGCTTGTACAGACTGTCACTGGTTTTCTTACCTTACTGGTGAAAAGTTTACCAATTCTTTTTGGGCTCCACTCCCCATCTTCAGACTATTGGGTTCTCAAAGTCATTCAACAGGAGTACACTTGGCAATGGGAGTTCCTCCCTCCTTCCCTTCCAGGGGACTCCACCTTTTTTCTGTAAACCATTTATCCCTGTTCCTTCCAGTTCTGGAACAAATGTTCTCTTGGGGTGCCTTAGAACCAGTGTCTGCCTGTCAGATGAGCAGCAGGTTTTATTCAAGGATGTTTTTGTGGTGACAAAGAAAGAAGGGACTTAAATGCCTGTGCGAGACCTCTCCTTTCTCAGTCTTTTTGTCAAGGTGCCAATGTTCAAAATGTTATCCCTTTAGACCTTTTTATCTGTTATCCTTTCATGGTAAAGCTAGACTTAAAAGGTACATCCCATCACATTCGTATTGGCAGGTATTTCAGATGTTTCTTAAGATATTTTGTGTCTGGCTCACATTATTAGTTCTTTGACTTGTCATTTGGACTATCTACTGCTCTAAGGGTATTTTCAAAATATCTGGCTCCATTCATTGCTTTTGCAGACTTCAAGGCATTCAGATTTTCCTTATTTGGATGATTGTCTTACATTATAGACTCATTTTTGTAGTTTTTTTAGCTATAAATAATATTGTAGCATTAAACATTATTGTCAAGCATAGGATTTAGCAGCTACTGAGATTACACAAAAGTGAATCTTAAATGAAAGGCGGCAAAGACTAACTTAAATACATGGAAATCTAGCGATCTGAAGTAGTTACTTCATTTGCTCTGCAACCTGTGGGTATCGGATCCGTCTTCGGATCCAAGCCGGCAGTTTTCCAAGCTACAAGATCCAAGCTCCTAGCTCCTCCCCCTACCCATACTCCCCTGCTACCTGCTGTATTACCTCAGATCGTTTTTTGTTGCGGCTGAAGTAGCTACTTTTTGAAGAGCTCCTGGCTTGGTGAGATCGTTAACTTGCTAAAACCCTTTTTTTTCACCTTTAAACACAAAATGCAGCGAGTACTTCACAATACTTCCCCCCAAAGGGGAGAGTCCCAGGGATGCTTGGCCTCCCGGTCTCCTTTATGCATATCCCCCCCCTCCCACTCAGAACAAAGGAGAATACAAGTTGCACAAACTGGATGTGCACAGACAACTACGTTTCTACTTGCACAGAACTAAAGATTTTCGCAAGTCGGACCAGTTGTTTGTATCCTTTGCAAAATCAGCCATGGGTAAAGACATTTCCAAAGTGACTGTAGCAAATTGGATCTGTCAGTGCATAATTCAAGGGTACATATCGTCAGGCAAACCGGCCCCTATTGGAATTCATGCTCATTCTACAAGGTCTGTGGCAACCTCAGCAGCCTTTTGGTCTAGGGTTCCCTTGGAGGACATATGTTCAGCAGCTACTTGGTCCTCTTCTCATACGTTCATTTCTCATTATAAACTGGATATGATTTCAAGAGGCAGGGCTTCTTTTGGCTCCGCGGTGCTTCGGAATATCCTTCCGTAAAGGCCACCCAGGTTCCTTCTTGAGTTGCTGGGGACTCTGCCCCACAGGTTGCAGAGCAAATGAAGTAACTACTTCAGATAAAGAAGTTATGTACTCACCATAACGTTTCATCTGAGTAGGTACTTCATTTGTCTGCACCCGACCCCCCCTGCCACCCCCAGAACCTTTTCGGGATATTCTGGTCACCTGTAAGTTTCTTGTCAGGCGATTACATCTGGTGTATTCCTCTTTCGAGGCGATTAGTTGGGTGATAAGGCAAAAAAGTTGATCTGAGGTAATACAGCAGGTAGCAGGGGATTATGGGTAGGGGAGGAGCTAGGAGCTCGGATCTTGTAGCTTGGAAAGCTGCCGGCTCGGATCCGAAGTCGGATCCGATACCCACAGGTTGCAGACAAATGAAGTACCTACTCAGATGGAACGTTATGGTGAGTACATAACTTCTTTTCTTCTCAGCTGACTTTACATCATGCATTAAATCATTTGAGTGATAGTTCTCAGTGGTAGATTTAGGCCTTGATGCAAGGGTGCCCGCCCTCTCCTTTTAATAACCTGGTACCAAAAAAAAAAAAGCTTTTTTCTGTTTTAGCTGAAATTGAAAAATGGCATGCAAAAATGGTACACGGTTGAGAGTATACCTCATTTGCCCATATATTTTCCAATTTCAACCCATACTGGCATTGTTTTACTTATTTGTGCACTTTGTCACATGTCACAATGGGAAATGCAAGTTTGAGGAGTCAGTCAGGTGACCTGATCTTATTAAGACCCTGAGTGGCTCTTCCAACTGCATTTCCCAACGCGGCTGAACCAATAACACTGGCGAGGGATAAGAAGAGGAGTGAGTTGGAATGAGTCAAAGTCAAAGAGTCGAAGTCAAAGAAAACTTTATTGTCATTCAAAACTACATAGCAGTGTAGCTGAACAAAATTACAATGCTTCGTTCTCAATGAAAACAGTTGCACATATAGACAGAAAAAAAAAAATTAAATATCACAGTAGAAATTTAATAAGTAGCAATTAGTAAGTAAAGTAGGACAGCAGTGATCTACACCCATCCCAGAACAGGAGACAAGGAAGACAAGGAACAGTATGAAGGTAATATTGTCAAAGTAAAATTTAAACAGTAGCAGCATATCTATGATTAAACTGAATTATTGCACAGTTTGTATGTTGCACTTTACAGTCCTTCAGTGTGGTAGGTGAGCTGCCTTAGTATTGCACTTGGTTATTGCACTACCATAAAGTAAGCCACTTGAAGTGGTTGAGTGTTTTGACAGACTCATGGTTCGTTTTTCCCAAGAGTTCCAACAGTTTGACGGAGAGTGGAAAGAAACTGTTATTTAGTCTGGTGGTCTTACAATGCAGGCTTCTAGGGAGAGATGTAGAGATAAGGAAAAAAACAAAGTGCGCCAGGCATGTAAAGGACAACTACAGGCTAACCATACACTTTTTTTACATTGCTATCATTTCTTTATGTAAAACATATTACTGTGCTTTGACATCACACTTTCCACCGCCTTTTAGCTTGCCATAGTTTCAAATGCGGTAGCGCTAGTATCTCGCGGTTATTAACAAGTTTGTTCTCGCGCAACACCAGTATATTGCTTTACTTTTCCACAGCTGTTTTTCCCTGAAAGTACCTTTCCCTTAATTACATGTGCTGCCTATCCCATAATCCTGACTTCCATCCTAAATAAAAGAAAATGCATGGAGGGTTAGCAACTAGTTTACTGCTACCTGTTCCTGGACAATTTTTATTTTAATGACAGAATGTAGAAAATACGTATCTTGCTTAGAAAAAAGTTCATCCAGGAATTTCTCTAGCTTGTTGCAGGTGTAATTTTTTTTAATCCTGTCAGAATTAAGAGTGGGTCTAGGGTTGTCTGTTGATGCGATACCTGGTCTTGCTGTGCTGTTTAATGTTATAATGTCTGCTTTGCAGGACTAATACGTAGTTGGGTAAGTCAATCTGCAATGCAAGTTGTAACAACTGCTTCTGTCCAACAAAATTCCATTAATATAACCAGTATTATTTATTTTATAGTGATATGATCAAAGACAAATGCTTTAGGCAGCAGTGGGTATAGGGGTTATTTGTTGGTGAAATAATCTTGACTGTTTGCTGTTGTAAATCTGTCTTTACAGGACTAATGTGTACTTGGATGAAGCAAGATAAAATGCAAGCTGTGATTACTGGTTATGTGGAAAAAATGCGTCAATGTAACCATTAATTATTTATTTTTAATCTGGCAGGTTCATTTCAGATACTGTGGGTTGTAATTTGTATGGGGGCTTTCTGTAAATTAAGCAATTGCACTGCTGTTTGCTGTTGTAATTCTTAGTTTGCAGGTCTAATGTGTATTTGGGTGAAGCAAGCTAGAGTGCATGTACGTATGTTATAGTTACTGTTTGTATGAAGCAAAAATACATTTTGTTGTTGTGTCTTTCGGCTTTTCCCGGTTAGGGGTCGCCACAGCGGAACTCCGGTCCACTAACGATTGGCAGTTGGATTTTACGTGAAGCAAAAATACATTAATTTAACCATTTTTTTATCCTGGAAGGATTAAACCATGTAGTGGGAGAAGGCAGTGGGTAGAGGGGCTGTTGGATGAATTGACTTGTTGATCTAATTCTAACTTTGCAGGACTAATGTCCATTTAGGTGAGGCAAGCTGGAATGCAAGCTGTGATTGCAGTTTCTGTGAAAAAAAATATTAATGTAATTATTTTTATCCTAGCAGAATCAATAAATAAATATAAAAAATAATAATTATTATTTTTATTGTGGTGGGGCCAGACTAGATGCTTTATTTAGGCAGTGGTTATGGGGACTTTCTATTGATTAAATGACTGGCACTTGTTTGCTGTTGTAATATGTATCTGAGTGAATCATGCAGGAATACAAGTTGTGATTTCCATTCTGTGAAAAAAATGCATAAAATTTAATAATTATATATATTTTTTATCCTGGCAAGTTCAAACCAGATACTTTTAAGTAGATCATAGTTGTGGAGGCTTTTTATGGATGGAATTATTGACCCTTGTGTTTTGTTGTAATTCTGTCTTTGCAGGACTAAGGTGTATTTGGTGAAGTGAAATGAATACAAGCTGTGACTACTGTCTGTGTGAAAAAAATACATCAATGCAACCATTATTTTCTTATTTTTAAACTGTCAGGGTCAAAATCAAATACTGTAGACTAGACAGCGGGTATGACGATTGTAGATGAAATGACTGGCCCTTTAGTTTGCTTTTCTAATTCTAACTTTGCAGGATTAATGTATATTTTGGATGAAGCAGACTGGAATACAAGCTGTGATTGCTGATGTCCTTCCTTATCACTGCAGCATTGTTCACTCTTGGGATATCCTGCTGAGGATAGCTAAATGTCTGGCCAGCATACCAAAGCCTTTACATCTTCCAGGTGTTGTATGTAATATGTATCAGGCTTAAGGTACATATGTGATGTAAAAGTGCCTAATCCTCAGAACATCTTTGCCACTAGTCTTAACCCTGTCTGCAGGCCGTTCACCCACTTAGGTCCACTACTGAGCCTTCTACAGATAAGTGCCATTTGGAATGGATGAAGATCCCAGGGACTGTCCAATGCCTCTGTCAGCTCCCTCTGCCATGATCCAGTTGGAAGATGACTTGGAGCTGTCTACCAGCACATATGCTGAGTTGTGCCTACATCTGGTGCAGATGTGGTGGGAGAACCTAGCTGATTATTTCAGTGGGGCCTAGGGGGATTCCCCAAATTGTTATTAGGGTAGAGGCACCTGTCACCCTCACTGAATCTAGGCATGGGTCTGTACATCCTAGATTTGTTAAAGAAGATGTTCCTTTTCAAAAAAAAAAAAAAGAAAGAAAGCAGAAGACTAAGCATATGGCCTCTGTGGCTTAGGATCCCCACAAAGCATAGCAAGATATTACTCAGGGGCTTTTTAATGCTCTTATGACTCTTAAGCCCCCTCAAGAATTGTCTGTTCCTGCTTTTGTTCCCTGGTCTTCCACTCCTTCCAAACGCCCTAGGAACTCTGATTCCTCTGATGAAGAGTTAGACTCTGGTGTGGAGTCCTTGGCTTACTCCTGTCAGATTTACTCTCCCCTTCCCCGAGGTCTGAGGAAGAAGATTCAGTTTCTTCTGCCTCTGCTATGGAAGAATTTTCTTTTGAGGATATGGTGGTTTGTATGATAGAACACTTTAAGTCAGAGTATTCCCAAGTTTCAGAGGTTCAAAACAGATGCTATTAACTCTTGCAAATAGATTCTCCTCAGCTTTCTGCTGACGTCTCTCCTGGATACTTTCTCTGCAGCATTTTAGGCCTCTGGCAAGCCTGACAGAAAGCAGACAGGTTCTGTAAAGTTTCTGAGGCTCAATGTTTTTTTTGTATAAAAGCCCTATTTGTGATCCTGCTGTTATTTCTGTAGCCACTGATAAACCTTCCTAGTTGCTGGCTTTTTCAAAGCTTTTACTTTCTGATAAGGACAGTCATGCCATGGACAGATGTGGTATAAAAAGTATATACCTCTGCTACTTTAGTCTTTTGGGCTATTAATTACCAGACTCGTATGATTAGGTATGTTCTGGCACTTCTCTCCCAACTTGGGGGGCATTCTGGCTTATTTGCCTGACTCAGAGAGGAAGTCTTCTATCATTTCCCTTTTGAGCTTTGCTTCTCAGGTGACTTGTCATTCTATTAAATGTAGCTATGATGCTGCTGATGCCTCCTTCTGGGCATCTGCATCTGTTATGAGGAGGTATTTTTAGTTACACTCGGCTTAAAGATATCAAGGCCAAATTATTAGATTGTCCCTTAGACAACCAGAATTTCTTTGGCACTGCTATGGCTGAATTATGTAAGACCCTTCAGGATAACGGTAAGGTTATGCAGGATGTAAAACAAATCTTTATCTGCCCTGTTCCCAAGTTTGAGAGAAATTATCCTTGTAAACCTTATTTTCTTCATAGACGGCCTAAACAGCCTTCTAAGGGCTATAGGCCTTCTAGGAGAATTTTTCCAGACAAGCCTTTTTGGGGTTCTAACAGTCAAAAGCTTTCATTCTCTGAAAAATCTGCTACTATTTGACATTCAGTCACTCCTAACTGTCAGCCAGATTCCTCTGTCCATCCGGTTGACTCTTTTTTTTTCCTGTTTGGCAACAGATAGCCAAAGATGATTGGATACTTTCCACTTTGTAAAATCATCAGGGAACAGGTTTTTAATCCAGGATGTTTCCGGTTCCCAGGAAAAATGTGTCACGGAGGCCATAAAAGACCTGTCTTTTCTCAGTACTTTTTTTTTCAAGGTTCCTTCTTTCAGGATGTTGTCTCTTCAGACACTTTTTCCTCTCTTACTTCCCCAAGCCTGTCTGATATCCCTGGATTTGAAGGAAGCTTTTCTCCACATTTCTGTTCACCCTTTCTTTAGGAAATGTTTACATTTCTCTGTGTCTTCCTCTCATTATCAGTTTTCTGGTTTGCCTTTTAGTCTTTCTACAGCTCATAGGGTCTTTACCAAATGCCTGGGCCCTGTGGTAGTCTTCCTCTAACTTCAGGGAATTCAGATATTCTCTTATTCGGACTCTATTTTGATTCAAGCCCCCTCCCAGCAGTCCAGATTCAGGATCTATACTTCACTATGCTTCTTCTGTGCAGTGTGGGGTTCACACTCAATCTCAAAAAGTCTGTGTTGACTTCCTCATAGGACACAACCAAAATCTTGCTGGTGACTCCCTTTTGTCCCAGACAGCACTAGTTCCCCCTTGTGCTTCATCTGGTCAGGGGCAGTCATCACAAGTTACCTCAAGGGATGAATCTTCTCACACAGGATAAGGGATCTCTCATTCATCCTCACTTCTCCACCCTTCATTTGATACTTTGAGTGATAGGTTTTGATTCCTTTTAGGCACTAGTTTTCTGAGGAAGTATCTCAGATTTTGCAGGAGTCCAGAAGACCCACTACTAGAAAATCATATGTGACTAAATGGAAGATATTTTCTATTTAGCATCTCAAGCATGACCTGGACACATTTTTTGTGGGGGTTCTGATAGTCCTTTCTTATTTGTGTTAGTTGCTCAAGTCTGGTTTGGCATATTCATGTCTTAAAAGTTAATTTGTTAGCCATTTCCAGCTGTCTGCCTTTGAGGCTACCTTTGGTTTCTAGTTTTGAAGTCAAACAATTTTTAAAAGGCATCCTTCATAATCAGCCTCCACGAACGTCTATTCCTCCATCTTGGGATATTAATTGTGCTCTTGAGAAAGTGACCCAGCCCCCTTTTGAGCCTGCAGTTTTTTCTTCCCTACAACATTGTACTTGGAAGACTGTTTTTCTGGTGACTCTTACTTCTGCCAAGAGGGTCTGTGAACTTCAAGCACTTTTTGGTTTTTCAAAGGGTCAGGGTGTCTCATCATATCAATCCTTCTTTTATGTCCAAGGTGATTAATGATTTGTCCTTTAATCAGTCCATTCATTTTCCTTCTTTTTTCCCTTCCCCACAGCAGAATTCTAGTGAGAATTTTTTCACACATCGGATTTAGATAGGTAGATGAAATATTACTTTGTGAAGAAGAAAAAGAACATACAGGAAAACAGCTTTTTCTTTCTTTTCATGTCAGGAATTTGGTTTTGGTTGTAGCTAAGCAAACCATCACCTCCTGGATTTCTAAGGTCATTTGTTTTTGCAATTCTTTTCATGGCAAGTAGCTTTCCTCTTCTGTTTGTGCTCATCATACCAGGGCAGTAGTATCTTCTGGTACTTCAAGGGTCCTAATACTAGATCCATCTTAGAAGCTGCTGATTGGTCTTGCCGGATAGGAGATACTACTTCCACTGTCACAGCTAGACCACAGTGATGTGAAACAGAATATATAAATAAATGTATATATAGCTGACTTTTCACACATGCTGTCAGAGCATCTTAAGATGAGTTTTCCACAGCCCCTTCCCCCCATGTTCCACTCTGCACCTCCCTCCCGCTGACCAACTTTCGAGACTACTGCCCCCCCCACACACACACACACACACACACTTTGCAAATTCCTGGATCCGTCACTGGTTCATATTGTTACATTTCAGAAAGGTCCCATGATCTGGTAATTTTCCTTCACATGTAACAGTGCTCTATTTATACAGAAATTGTAGCATCAAGGTCAAGACACAGTGTAGACTTTCTGCATGTTTTTAACTCTTCTGGTCAAGCAATGTTTCATAATACCCTTTTCTTAACATACCAAGCAGAGTTATGTTTTTTTATCGGCATTGCAGTTAGCAGTTGTAACATGATGTGTGAAACCATTCTCTCAGAAGACAAATATTCCTTTTGCCCTAGATTGCTTAGTAGTAATGTCTTAAATAATTTTCACAGAGCACAACATCCTTTCAGGCCTAAGTTGATTAGAAAAAAAGGCTAAAATAATTCCACTAAAGAAAATCCATTTTTACACTTCCATTTCTAGTATTTCATCCTGTTAACAATCAGTAGTCCTTAGAAAGGATTCAGAATCTTCTACTTAACCTAGGTTGTCAAGTGAAAATACAGAAATCTTCTCTAATCCTATCCCACAGAATTTTTTTCCAGCGATGTATGTTAGATTCTGCCCTGAGAAGAGTTTTTCTTCCTCCAGACAAAATAGAGATGTTCCAAGTTTTTCCTGACATTCTCTACTCAAAATCCGGTATCTGCCAGGGAATTTCTCTGAATTCTAGGGTACATTGCTATTATGATTTTTATGATTCCCCTGTCTAGACCACTTGAGAAAGATTCATGTCAATCCAAGCTCAGCATCTTTACCCTTTTTCTTTTCATGTCTCCATTTTTGGGTTTCTAAGGGGGAAGATTCTGTGGTGGGTAGACAAGTTTTCCCAGAATCCTCATCTCCCCTTCTTCCTTCCGCCTCTTTTTCCATCTGTCACAACAGACGCTTCAGATCTGGCATGGGGAGCAGTTTCAAAAGGCGTGAAAGTGCAATATATGTGGAACAAACAAGACTGACAAAAGCACATAAATGTCAGAGACGTTGGCAATAATAAATGCTTTGAAAGCCCTAAGTCATCTCTGGCACTTGGACCATTATAAGTTTCCACAGACGATACCACATTGATATGGTATATAAACAAACAGGAGTACCAAATCTTACTTCCTTTGCAGAATTGCTATGATAGACTGGGAGTTCGCAACTTAGATCAGTTTGACTCTTCGGGCTTCATACATTCTGTCAGAGCAAAACATTGTAGCAACAAGCTAAGCAGTATTCGCACAGACCCCCACGAATGGAAATTTCACTCTGGGGCCTTCCAAGAATTGATCCACCTCATGCAGATCCATTTGCCTCCTCTCTGAACAGGCAACTAAAGAAATTTTGCTGTAAAATTCTTGCAAACAGGCCTGGAAGACAGATGGTTTCTCATTATCATAGTCAGGAATGGTTCAGTCTGCCTTTCTACCCTTCTCAGTGATATCAAGAGTTTTTCTAAATATCCAGAAGGGCTTTCCAAAAATCATGGTGGTTACCCCCTTTGGCCAAGGCAAAAGTGGTTCTCCCTTCTTTTGAAACTGGGCAATGACAATTACAACATACTTCCCCACATACTGGGTTTACTCACACAAGACGAGGATCATTTGATATATTCCATCCTGAAAACTCATAAACTGACTGACTGGATGATAAGATTTTGATACCGTTTAGGCACCTTTTTTCTGAGGACATGTAGCAAGTATTAAAAGAGGCTAAAACTGCTAATAGGAAGTCTTATATGTGTAAGTAGAAAATATTTTCTAGTTGGTGCCACTCCAAGAACCAGGACCCTCTTAAAGGTTTACTGCCTCTTTTTCTTGACTCTTTGTGTGAGTTACTGTTATCTGATCTTTCTTTGTCCTTTTTCATGGTTCATTTGTTGTCCATTTCTGCTGGTCTGCCCTTAGCCCTCACCTTCTTAACCATCCTTGGGTCAAGGAGCTTGTGTTCTAGAAAATGTGTTCTAGAAAATGCTGCTCCTCAGAACCGTCACCAGCTTCCTGCATTTCATAGTTACAAGCTTTCATATGTAAAGAACTGTATGTGTTATTTCAGAAAGTTCCTAGATTTCTTAGCTGCATTTCGTAAGTTTTCTCTTCATTGAATCCCATAATTGAGGGCATTGTATTTTTCATGCACTGGATGTTCACAATCAGCAGAAATTTTATTCCATAGAGTGCACAAGCACAGGGAGTGCAATTGCTTGTATTTTGCTTCAGATAGAAAGTTGCAGAGAAGTAGATGCCGTCCAAATCAATTGTGCACTTAACTTGTTAACTGGCCACTTGCCAAAATACAGTTAAAGAGTTAAAGGGCAGTCCTTACGTTTGGTGGTGGGGGTGGGAGAGTTTCCATTACATGTTTGAGTACTGTTCAAGGCAGACTTGCAGACTTTTGCAGCATAGCCAGTTGTTCACGTGTGCGTAACACCACTGATACTGTGACTTGTACCTAATGGAAGCTTGTCTTAAGTCAGTCATCTTCAACTCCCTTTTAGGCTTTTTGGGGGTATTGTTTGTGGTTGTTGTATTCACTGCACAGGGTCAGTTTGAAATTGGATTAGTCATTTGATACCTGAGAGAGCCCTAGGTACTCTGCAATGGGTTGCTTTATTTCTACCCTTCATCCCCTTTCCTTCTGGCCATTTCCAGCTGCTATTCGTAGCTGCTGCAGTAGTTTGTGTAAGTGACCATCAGGTTTCTAGCTTTTATATATAACTTTATAGCCGGTATTGATAACTGCATATGGACAATAATTACAGTGTGAGTTAACCTTTATACAAGGACATAGTTAGTGTCTCATAACCATGTGGAAGAGCCACATAAGATGAAGGTTTATGGAAGGACTCAAGTGTTATACCTATTTCAAAATGATAATTTAAAGATCAGTTTATATGGGGAATACTTCCATATCTTCTATTTATGTAAGGTAACTTTACTAAAATACGTATATGTTACTTAAAGGGGTGCTGTCTGTAATGGGTCTACTCTTAGATTTCCCTTCCAAAAGCCCTGCAAGTGGATAGCTCATTTTCAGAGCTCAGGCTACCTATCCTTAGGCTGAGTACAGACATATAGTATATAAATAATACTATGTTAATGGTATAAAGAAATACACTAGCTCCCATTTCTTTCTGAACACAAATTCAGTTCAGATCTCCTCTTCTACTGTAGTTGGAAAGTCTTCTTGTCTGCTGCTTAAGGAATAAGAACCTTTGTTGTGTTCCTACAGTTGTTAGATTTTGTGATAAAACTACCCTAGTAGCTGCCAAAACTACCCCAGCAGTTGCCATTTTTGCAGACCTAAAGAACAGAGACATTCAGTGTTCATTAGTACCAGCAGCTTAGCCCAGTTAGCTGCAAGAGTTGTAGAAAGAAACAGGTTTTTTTCCCCATAAACCAACAGAGATGGCTGCCTTCAAACTCTTGCTGGTGATCTCCTTCCCTTGTGAGGAGTCAGCATCCTCAAAGCTTGATCAGCATACTTTGAGCTGCACAATTATGTGATCTTCACACCCACATAGAGTTGATTACTGCTTCTTTCCTCTCACTTGAGTGCCTGACTGTGCGAGTTACCTCTTATTATAATGTGCTCTTCAACTTTTTTGAGTGGATCTTCAAGGCTGCACTCAGGATCCCAAGGTCGCACTCCTTTCACCTGCCCGAAAACTGACAGTGGGTCACTTCAGAGGATTAATCAGACATTTGATGCCATTTTGTGTTGGCTTTCAGCAAAATCCTTATTGGTTTTGGAGCATTTCATTCAGTTTTGACACCCGGTGAAGGATGGCCAGGTAACTGTAGGAGATCTTATTTTGTAGGAATGCCACTACTTGTACCAGTGCATACCTCTAATCTGCAATTTTTTCAGTTTTAACCTTCCCATGTACTAGGGCCTCTTGTGTGTATTGGGAGGTACACAGGCCAGTCCATTTGATATCTCATCAGTGGGTGCCTTCCCCTCCGTTTTGACCCTTTTAAGGCTTTGAAGTCTGAGGAGATTGAAGTCCTTATATCTGAGATAGGCGAGATGTCCTTCCCCTTAACTGCCTTCTTCTGGGTAATGCCCTGTCATGGTGAGAAATTACAGCTTTTGAAATTTGTTTTAGGCCAGGCTTCTCCTTGCTAATAAATCTAAAGGAAGTTATTTTTCTGGAGACTAAATACGAAGATTGCCAAGTCATTTTTCCTCTGGAGTTAGTGTTTATGGATGCCATATTCTTGATCTTCTGCCCCCCAAAAAGCAGGTCACTGCTGCACCTATAAAATGGTCCTGCCTTTTTTCAAGCTGCTTGAAATCTGAATCTCATGTTTTCCTACATCGAGCATAGAGTAAGGCCATGGAGCACTTCCTCCAAGCATTGATTCCAGAGCATTGCACAGACTTAAGAAGTTGTCTTTCTGTTTCACGTGAGGTTTTTGAGTCTAGTTATTTCTATTACCTATCTCGGTTTGCTTCCACCTTGATGGAACAGGCTTTGTTGATAGTTTCCTAGCTACTTCACTTGGAAGCCCAGTATAGGTTGAGGTGAGCTTAATTAATGTCCTTCTTAGTGGGGGGCATGGGGCCCATTGGCCTACTGTACTATGGGAACTGCTGCTATGGTAGCAGATACAGGTTGTGTTCATTGCAGCTGTATTTCTTTAATGAAGGTTCTTGACAGGAGATCCTGGATGCTTCCTTTTGTGTAGAAGTTATTTTCAGAGATGCCGCAGTGAGGATTACGGAAGATCTCTTGAAAGGAGTGGAGCACCTCAGTTGGTGTAGGCCTTTTTTCAGTCTTCCCTCTACTATGGTAGACAGCCCTAGATCACCAGGAGAAATATGCTTTTGCATATGCAGAGATGACAGCTTAAGATGAGCTGGTGTAGTCTTTCTGAAGACACCAGCAAAGTTGTGAAGGACAGTGGTTTCCTGGACATGTAAGGCTGATTCTGTCCATTTGACCTCACATGACAGAGTTTCACCCAGGATAGATGGGTCTTGAATATGACCTTAGAAAGTAACATCTTGAATTTACAAGGTCCTTATCTAGGTCTTTCTTGCTAGCCCAGAAGGTGTTAGAAGTTTTTTTTTTTTGTACATTTGATGTATTTTAATTAGGAGTGGTAGAGCTGGTTTAGTTGCAGAACACAAAGAGTGGTTTAACACTTTTCTTACTGTGAACAAGTTGTGGTGACTCATTTTAACTTGATCAAGTAACTTTCTTTGGGAATATGAATATGTGCCTTATCAGCATACAGGGTCATTTACCAGTGCTACCAATGGAAATTCCTGCCAAATCTAAACAAGCCTTAACCAAGTCAGCCGTGTTAGGTGCCATAACAAAAATAGTCAGTAAGTACAGTATGCATAATTCAAACTAACTCTTCCTGCAGGGAGAGTGCCTAACTAACTAAATAATCACTTTGTAATGAACTACTAGAAGTTATTAACTTTTTCTACCTCTTTATCCAAAGTACTTGAGAACAATATGTTGTGAAACGTTGAATGTGTATAATTCCTGATTTAGATATGCGGTCTCTGTAAGCATTTTTTGTATGTAATCTCTCCGTTTTGTCCACTTTTAAGATTTGTTGACAATAACTGTGTCACAAACTATAAATCAAAGTGTAGCTCCAGGTCAGTTATGAAACCGATCCTATGGGATCAGTGCTATGCATCATTGTCACAGCCTCTGCAAAAAGCATGTTTCTTGTAAAATATCCTGGGTAAATACTGACTAATTGATCTGTCTCACCTGCTGGACTTACATGATGTGCTATTAAGTGGTTTAATTACGTACTTTTATGGCATAGAAAAGATACTCAAAATCACTGCATTGAGTTTTATTCCATTTTTTATTGGTGTATCTGTTGTAGAGCTGGAGGGACATCCTTTCTCATATGACATGTTTGTATATTTTGCAGGGCTTTTCTTCTGTTCTGGAGTTTTCATTTCATGCAACAACTAAAGGTGCTTCCAAAAAGTCGGTTCAGGATGTAGGCTTTTATAGGTATTATCAGAGAGGTAGGCAGACCCAGCCATTCTTGTACTCTCCACTGTCTTCTTTCTAAAGGTTGATTTCAGCAAAATTGAAGTATCGAAAATTAATTTTAGTAGCAGACAATCTAAGTTTTGCTTCCTAATAGAGTTCTGCCTCTTTTAGTTGTTGCACAAAGACCTTTTGCTAAAAAGAACTCATTTGGTGCCTTTATCATTTCCCATTTAAAGAAAAATGGGGAATGCCTTTTTATCATCTGGCCCTATTCTGACAAAACTGAAAGAGTTAAAATGGTTTAATCAGCTTCTATGTTTCTCTGAAAAATCTGTATTTGTCAGCAATCCACAACTGAGTAAGGAATTCCTTACCCTGTGTTATGAAGCCTCATAGTTTATATATGTTTAGATGTAGGGGAGTGGGGGGGTGCAGCGGGCTTCCTTTCTACAAAAAACATTGTTTTCTTAGTTGACTTTTAACATTGTCAACCTTATGTTTTTACCTTTATTAGTCTCTTAATTAGGGTTCTTTGTTCAGCAGTACCTGCTTAGTTCCTAGAATGTTGCAGTGGCTTTTCTGGCACATTTCCTAAAAGTTGCACACATTTTGCATTTCTTAAAACTACCTATTAAATATGAACCACTGAAAAGTATTTAATGGCTTTGCAGGTCTAGGTTACTGTCTGTCTCAACTTCAGTTTCTGCTCACACCAACTGTAGATTTGTTAGTACTGTTGAATTTGTATTCTGCCATACTCTAAAGCTGCACCTTGGTTGCCTTAATAATTCTTGTTTTTTTCACTATAAATGGCTCATACAGAGATTTAGATTCTGAGTATATGTAACAGGAAAGTGTGTGTGCTTTTAGGTCTACTTCACAAGTAGTACAGGTTGTTAAATAGACTTAAAGATAAAATAATAAATGTGGTTACCTGATACTTATGCAGACTTTCCCAGCATATATTTTAAGACTTTGCAGATGGAATTGAGTAAATTACAGACCACTGCATAGTACACTTTTGGAAACTGTATTTGATTTAAGTATTATAAATATTTTAACCTTGCTATTTTTTTAGACGATGCATAATCCTATTTTTTTATGCATAACCATAGGCTATGTGTTATTTGATATGAGTGTTAGTTGGGGTACGTATGCTTACATAACTACATGTATACTATTGTATGTGCTGACCTCAACCAAAAGTTGTTTTTCCTTTTTTTTTTACCATCTCTGTTTTACTACATGCGTTTTATTATGTATGAAGCTTTTCTCTCCATATCTCCACTGAAAGGAAAAGTCTGATAAGTTGTATTAGTACTAAGAGGTGCAATTTATTTTGAATTTGTAAAGGGCCATGGAAGGCTGTGTGTCTACTGTCTACTATTTTAGTTTGAAACTGTCTTGCATCCTGTTTTATATTGTTTGTCAAAATGTCATACATTAGTATTTCAGAACTGGAAGCAAACTTTGAAGCATGTTGTTAAGCTCCACAATGTATAATGCAAACTGCCATGCAGACAAAATGTATTTTAAAAGTTTATAGTACAAGGACAGCTAATGACCTTTTGTTTGATCAGGTAGAAGCAAAACTGACTCTAATGAATATGGTCTGGTAGGATAATCAAGAAGTGTTTTTTAACCACATTGTGTTTAATGTGACTTCTAACCTTAGAACAGTGCCATAGATATATACAATATTCAGTATCAGTTTATTTTGGTAATGCTGCAGGCCATGACTGAGCATGTGTATTATATATAGCACTTGCCTGTACAAAAAAAAAACAGTAACAAAAAGTAGCACTCCTGTTTTTCCTTTTATTAGTCTGTTTGCCTCACGTTTTTGTCACAAAGTCTTTAACAGTATTTACAGATTAGTTGATAAGAACCGTTATGGAGTTATAAGATTTTTTTTACTTTTTGTTTTATTTTAGTTTTGTAAGTAAATGAAAACTCCAATGTACTCAACACAGATTTTGTTGTGTGTGCCACAGAGTGGTTTGAAACATTCATTGAATAAGCACACTCGTATAAATTCGAATAAGCACACTTGTATAAATTCTTGTATGCAGATGTACTTTAGGATTACTCATAACCTGTTCGTATAGCACTTTGTTAATACTGACCAAAGAAGTCTTGACTGTTTGGTCAGTTTTGTTAAACCTGTTTACAGTTTCAAAACATGTAAAAAGTAGTAGTTTTGTTTCTTTCTGTTCAGTTTGTATAAATGAAATAAAATGTCTGAAATTCTCATTGTGTTGAGTATTGGCAGTTTTTTCCCTATAATTTGTATGTTTTTCTATGTGATTGTTGTTTAGTTTTGGCATGTCTCACCATTAATTGCATGATTGCCTTGTGCCATACAAGTGACAGTGAATAAGTGATGGTGAGTCTGTCTATCCCCATGTGATGTGTTATATAGCTTTAAATGGTAGGATCAATTATACAGCTAGCTAGACTTTACTTTTGAAGGAGATGGGATACTGTTTACATAGAGCATCAGACTGAGAATGTGTCCTGAGGGTCCATATAAAAATCCAGTTTTTTTAATGGCCTACAGCTAGAGGAGTGCCATAGAGCATGTCAGATACCCATATTTGGCTTCAAGTATGTTTCTCGGAAGGCCACAGTATGTCCACCATTGCTTGCTGTGTCCGCCTGCATTCACTGGATCATTGCATATGCTTTTACCAAGTCAAATATCATTTTTCCAAGTGTTCAGAGTAACGTTCTTTTTTTTTTTGTTGTTTATTTAGTTGAATGTTTTCATTGATTTAGTGGCTGCCACAATTTAGATAATAATCCTTTACTTCATAGCCTGCCTTTTATGCCTGACTGGTACATTTGACCTAGGCAGCTCTTAATGTTAGACAAAGATTTACTCAGGTAATGTAAGGAATTAATATTTTTATACCATAAAACTGGCAGAATTTTTTTTAATGTTTATTTCTATGGTTGACCACTGGGAAATTTTCTACAATTTGTTATCTTTATTTAAGTTCTACCTGACTGGAAAAAAAGCATTTTCTGAAAGACTAGTTCCAAGGTAATACATTTGCCATTTCCCTGCAGGTAGGGTGCCCTACTTGAATCTCAGCAGACTGGTAGTATAGTAGTCTGGCAAGTTTGTTTGGACTTCTGCTGTTTTCAGAATCCTCTGATGACCCATTTGTTCTTTCTTGTGCTAATGTTGGCATATCCATGGAGTAGGTACCCCGTTCCCCGTGAAAATAAGTATTTTTGTCCTGTTTATGCTCACCGGGTAAGGCAACATTCTGGGATTCTGGTTATCAAAGAGTGCCCTATTGCAGGACTTGTATTATTTCAAGTCAAGCATGTTTTAACTTACTCCATTTCTTTCTTACCCTCATTGTTTGCCTTGTCTCCTCTGCAGCCTTCTGTTTATGATCTCATTGACTCCTCCTACCACTGTACCATCTATAAGCTGGTAAGAGAGAGAGAGTTGCAGACAGAGGGAGCTAGTGGTGATCAGTTGGGTAGAAGTTTTTATTATATATGTACACCAGTGAACCCCTGCTGTCTAGCTGGCCCCTGAATCTTCAGGCTAACACAGAGTGGGCAGTCATTAATTCACGCTGACACTCTTGGTGTTTAGTTTGCGCTGCACATTAGTAAATGTCAGATTTTGTGGCCCTGCATTGCATATGGAGCTGTTCTTTGCAGCATTCATGAACACTGAATGCTCTAAACATACTGGTTGGTAAGAATGGTTGCAGTGTTAAAGATCATTGCCCCTTAGACTGAGCAGTGCAGTGACGCCAGTTTCATAGGATGCTTACCTCATCTTTACAATGTAAATTTTAGGAGGCTTGACCATGTACTTCCTCTTGTAAATGGATTTCTGGGTTGGGCAAAGTGGGGAGTTGAGACAGCCTTCTGAGTTGTAGAGATCTGCATGATTTTGCATGGACAACTTTTTTTCTGATGTTCTGTAACAGATTCTTGACTCTAGTCTGCAGCTTTCTTTCCATTAAATGAAGAGAGGCTGAAAGAGAGCAGCCAAAATATCTAGCTCACTCCTGATATATAATGGAGCACGTGATGTGGTATGTAGTCTCCTAAGTATCAGTGAGACCAGAGGCTAGCTTGGAAACATCAGACTATGAATCTCTTACTCTGGTGATACTTATTTATTGCTCAACCTCTGTCTTTGATGACCTCAGGCTCTGAGTTTGTCATAGTTGTTCTCCATGAATAACACTCCCATGGGATGTAAAGGCTGGGTGATGAAAGAAAGGAAGTGGCATAATGTTGTTGTGTCTTTCGGCTTTTCCCGGTTAGGGGTCGCCACAGTGGAACTCCGGTCCGCTAATGATTGGCAGTAGATTTTTACGTGCCGAGTTGCCAGCCCTGACACACAACCTTCAACGAAGGTACACCCATTCACGCATGTCTCCACACAGAAGACGCTCTAGCTGAGAATCGAACAGGATAACGTCTTACTGTGAGGCGACAACGCTACCGCAGCACCACCACCGCATACACATATTATATAATGTTTTTGTTCTGTTTCCTATGTGCCTTTACTCCCATGTATGACTCGCAGTTTACAGTTATGGCTCACATGCAGAGAAGACACTTGTATGAAGACACAAAGAGCATCTACCGGACATGCAGTTATTTCTAACAACTACCGTTTTAGTCTCCTGACAACTACCAGGGTCAATGAGTTGTGAATAGTAGTTATTTGTAACTACTACCTTTTTAGTGTCTTAACAACTACCAGGGTAAATGAGTTATGAAGAGTCCCACAACTGTACCATAACACCACCCATGCCCCCCCCCCCCGACAGAAGAGACTGAGATGGCAATCTGATGCTCGACCCTCCTTCCCAGGCTATCCTTCCTGAAATCCTATTTCTAATCAGGTGACTGCCAGAATAAGCAGAAATTCTGTGCCTGTGCCATTATGCCATTTTCTGAAGTCTTTCATGTTAAATGCCTGTAATATACTTGAGCTTGATTTTGGCTCTGCCAACACTGTGATGACTGACCAAGTGCAGTCTGTGGGTTCCCATTTAAAGGTGAAATGTCCGACATATTCTTATAGAATTTTCTGAGGGCTCAGGGTTTGTGACCATGGTTATAACTAATGATCATCTCATCCACGTATGTATGATATCACCCAGTAAATTCTTCAGTCTAGATAATGCTGTATTGGTGGTGAATCTGTTGTAGAACTGGTGGGACATCCTTTCTTGTGTGGCACTTTCTCTTATATTTTGCAGGGCTTTTCTTCTTTTCTGGAGTTTTCATTTCATACAGCAGCTAAAGGTGCTTCCAAAAAGTCTGTTAATGAACTGAGGTACTCCTCCTTGTTCTTTCAAACTAGCAATGTCTGACATATAGAGAAGCCTGTCTTTCACACAACATGCTACAAACAAAGGTTGTACTATATGTCTTTGGCGCTAGTCAGCTTCATTTGTTTCTTGATCTAATTGTTATAGGAGTGACAACACACACTTTTTTTTGCTTTGCTGAAAAGTTGTTGAGTGTTGAAGAAGGAATGGCCTAAAACATAGTGCTGTGAAGTCACTGCAAAATTGCAGACAAATGCAGCAGATAAGCAAAAATCCGGACATACAACTGGAGTAGGTACAATAATAGCAGCAGAGCAAATGTATATATTTTTATTTTCTTTTTAGTTTGTGTGGGACCTGTTAGTTTCTCGGACATTTTTAGAGTGTTGATGTAGGGAGAAAATATCCACAAAGAGCATGACACTAGTGCATAGTAGGAAAGACACTATACTAATTCAGCTACAAAAACGCACTGCAGGAAATCATTTGTTACATTACCCACCATTTTTTATAAATTATACATATATATTTGAACTATATCTTCATATGTTTTTGAATTAATGATTCAGTGACAGCAATTAAGTGATTCCAAAAAAAAATATTTTTATTCAGGTTGTACCACAGTATTGAAGTACAAATGAATCAAAGATTTATGGTATGCTTTATATTTCTTGTGTTCTGTATACCAGTAGAAATCAAGTTTAAAATGAGAACTGCAACTGTACAACAATTTAGACTATGCAACCCTCTAACTACCCTAGAAGTAGTTTTGCTAAATGTTCTAAACTCTGACTTGATTTAGAAGTTGGACGCTTAGCTGGCCAAGTCCTGTAAATACCTACAGGAATTACAAGACAGCATTTAGTGTTCAAAGCACAGATTATCTTTTTATTAAATGATGTTATAAGCAAAATCACTTCGAATTAATTTGGTCCAAGTAGCGATGCGGTGTTTGAGGAAGGCTAAATACAGAATTGATTGGTGTATGATAAACAGACCCCAAGGTGAAGCATTACTGCAAAGTGTATGTCAGTATAACAGATCTATAGAAAAACTGATAAAACATTACCATACTGACCTGGCATAGCACAGTTTGGATGATCTAAAAAATTGTACCAAGTCATATTTTCACCATCTACATGACTTGCTCTGCAAATGAAAGTAATTTCATTTTTGACCTTAAAACTGTGGTCTGTCATCAGGAAGAAGGGTTTATTATTTAATGACTTGAGTTTTCTTTTTCCTGCATTCATGACAAGATTATTCACTAAGAGCCATTTGGATACCCTACTTGAAGAACTAACATCACAATTTCACAGTGGGAAAGGAACATGGAGATAAGGTAATTGTGTCAGATGCTCTAATATGAAAGCAGGCATTGTGAGAGGCAAGGAAAATGGGAGATGTACAGAGTTACGAGGAAGCTGCCTTCCAAGTAGAAATAACATATTATTCCTCTGTATTGACAGTTGATGAGACCTTTATAGGAAATATCAGCAATCCTGGAGCTGTCATCTCCTTAAGGCATTTCAAGATGAGCAACATAGATAGTGGTGTTCATTTAGCTTCAGAAACCATAAACAGAGAGAGATCAGAGTAGCTTAAGAGATAAGGGGAGGGGATCTTGACTGAAACATTAAGCGTAACATTTGGGTTCTTATAATGGATACAGGGTATTGTGCTGAAAACACTTCATCTTTACTGTTTTGAAATAAGAGCACACAACATCACATGGTGATACTGTAAAGGTGCTAAATAGTTGAAAAAAATCATACTGTTTTTTTACACCTCCTTTTCAGATACAAAAATGTATCTGATTAAATAGTAGATGTGTTATATTATGTTATTTTCATTGAAGTCTTACCCACTGAAGCAGCATGTCAGTAGAAAAGTAAAGTAAGTATCACAATGTAAGCAAACACTTCCACTGAAGTAACCACAACAGAAATCTGAAGTGCACCACCTGTAGATTAAACCGTCATGAAATACGGAAAATAGAAGTAGGAATGTTTTAGGAGGGTTATAACCCCCATGTGGGGTTGCTCTCCTACACTCCCCTTAATTTTATGTAATCCCTCAACGTTTGAATCTGTATGTAATAATTTCATATTTGAACAATCATCAGGAAGTCATCAAAAAACAGACTCCTCTGTTATTTCACAGTAGCACTGTTCACTTTTGATAAAAACAGCATTCTTGTGTTTTGCATCACAAGCAAGCTCTAAAGTCTGACAACAATTCACATCATAGTAACTGATTTTGGCAAACCTGATATTGTGCAAAAAGTGATCATGATATTTTACAGTGTTGTACATTTTATGTCTAGCTTTTATACCATTTCCGTTCATTTTAATTTTTGCACATCAGCGTCTATAATATGAAAACATATTTTTAGTTTGCAGTAACCACGTAAAGAATTGTATCTTTCTGTATTTCAGCTTTAAACACATTGTACTGAATATATTAGTTCATCAGCAGTCAGTGTATTGAGCTGGTATTCCTAAGATCTTCCTTTTCTGGAACATCTTGGAAATAAGGATATGGCAACTAAAGAGGGATTGTGGATCACTTATTTTGATGACACAAGGTCAGCTTGCTATTTGTCTGGACACCTCTGTAAAAATTGAAGTGTCATGGATAACATCTGTCCTCCCTCACAGTTAGTTTGGGGTACATTACTGTTCTTGAGCAAGTGTCTCAATGTAAACTTTATATACATATCAGTATTTGTATAGATATGTATCTCTTTTTCTCTCTGTATTACACAGTATATAATTTTATCTCTTCCTTACATTGTGATATGCTTACCCGGGCTATGTGTGTAAATGCTGGTTCAATGCCTACCTCACTGGTAGGCAACAAGCTGTCCTATGGCAAAACAGAATATCAGGACTGCTCCCGAATACCATAGGTGTTCCTCAGGGCTCGATACTGGGCCCACTTCTGTTTTCCATCTTCATAAATGACCTTCAATCAGTCATCCCTAAATCCACCTGCATACAATACGCCGACGACTCCACCTTAATCTGCTCCGACGTCTCCCTCTCGAATCTCCAAATGACCACACAACATTGTTTTTCACTAGTTGAAAAATGGTTCACTGACTTAAAACTTCTACTTAACCCAGCTAAAACTAAACTATTACTTTTCTTCCCCAACGTCTTCTCACCTCTAGGTAAAGAACTCCCAAACACTAACAACACAACCTTTCATATTAAATCCAATAATGGGACCCTCATAACCCCTGTCATCAGTACCAAACTGCTAGGTGTCACTATTGATCATAAGCTCAAATTTGACATACACATTACCCAAACAGTAAAGTCTGTTAACAAAAAACTAGGATCTATGTACAGAATTAAAACTTCCTAACTCCCACTACCAAATTAACTATTGCTCGCACTCCATCTCCTCTCTTCCCCTCTATGCATCCCCGATCCTCTCTTTTCTCAATAAACGTGAACTTAACATGCTCTCTCTTGCCTATAACCACATTGCCAGATTTATTACAGGTTCCCCTTATCGAACCCATCATTGCCTTAATCTGCGAAGCCTTGGCTGGTTGGAACTGCCAAATCTCCTCAAACTTAGCCAACTCGCCAAAGCTTATAAAATAATCAACCATCCTGATAGAACTCCCTCACTGTGCAAAATTCTAACTCCATATACTAACCTCAACAGTCTCCGATCATCAAACAGCATCCAGATCCTAACCATTAAAGCAAAAAACTCAGGTGGGGATGCCCTTTATGCAAATTCCATTGGCAAGCAGTGGAACTCCCTGCCAAACAACCTTAGACTTACTTCTTCGCTCAATCATTTCAAAGCTAACCTTAAAGAATATCTCTCCACACAATGGACATGCCCATGTCGAGAACCTGACTAACTACATATCTCAAAGAACAAAAACGCTTATTACCAGCCACAAAACAAAACGAAATGTAAATCCAAGGCAGAAACCACCAAACAAATGGTAAAGTTGAATCAGCTCACAATAAGGTAAATCCAGTAGAAAAAACAGCTTCTCATTACTTCTAGCTCCACTTCCCTAGCCCATTTCCCTAATTGCAGATCTCTAAAATTTCTCTTTCCTTTTAGTAATAAGGAAAATCTCTGATTTCAGTCTATTTTTCAGTATCTTTAACGAAATCAATGTTTGTGTATAATTTCCTGTCTGTCCTTTAGTCTTATATAACATCTATGTAAATTTTCATTCCTGCATATGTAAACTGTATTCTCTTGTTGTAACAATACTTTGAATCTTGCAATTTAAATATGTACTTCTATTGTGTATTGAAGCTTTTCTCCTCGGGCCTCTACTGAAAACGGATATGTATCCAGATAGACCAGCCTGGTTAACAAATGTAAAATAAAATAATAAATAAATAAAATGGCCCACTGAGACCAGTGCAGTACCCCATTAAAACTGTGCAGTAAAATAGAAATACTTCCTTTTAATCTGTGACCAATTAATAAATAAGCACTAACAATCATCTTGCAGTGGAGCATTCTTGTAATGCCATGTGATCATCCCCTCTACTGCTATTTACCTTTATAATATGCTTCATGGCTCTAAGTAATGTCCTTCCTTGCTCATTATTGTAGTATTAATTACCTATAGGAAGCATCTTGCTAAGGATACTGTACATTCGGCCAGCATTCCAAAGCCTGGGTATCTTCCTCACATGCTGTAAGTCTGACATATTCTGAGTGCATGAGAATGCGATGTGGTCCATAAGGGACATGCATATAAGTCAAGTCAAAGTAAGCTTTATTCTCAATCAGGTATACACAGCAGTGCAAGCTGACTGAAGTTATGTTGCTTTGGTCCCAGTGCAAGACATAACAATAAACATATAGATCTGAAGTAGTTAACTTAATTTATCTGCAACCTGTGGGTATTCGGATCCATATTGGATCCGAGCCGGCAACATTTTCCAAGCATCTGCTCCAAACTAAAGCTCCTCCCCTTACCCATAATCTCTCACATCTCCTACCTTCCCTCAGATCTCATTTGCCGCTTCATGCGTACGCATCGTGGTCTCTTTAGCTCCAAGTTGGGTGTAGTAAGTGGAAGTTTTTTCTGATATATTTATGCGTGTGTTAGTTTTGGGTTTAGTTTTGGCTGAGTGGGCTTTTGTGATGGCAGAGCTGCCAAAACCACCCTTTAAAAAATGCACAGAGTGTGGCCACAAGCTTTCACTGGCTGATGGCCGCATTCTCTGTGTTATTTGCCTGGGTGTTCCCCCATCTATCTTTGCCTTGTAGTGTGTGTGCAGGGTTCAACCCTAGGACTTTGAATGAAAGGAAGGCAAAGCTGGTAGCTAAGGGCCTTCTACCAATTTCTGTCTTGGACACAGCGAACCCGACCTCGGCTCCAGTTACTGATCAACCCCCCAGGCTGGGACTCAACCTCCCTCTAAGCATTCTGAAGTTGGGACAAAAAGTAAGGAAAAGGAGAAGAAAGATAAAGGCAAGAGAGGGGATAGACATTGCAAGTGGTCTTCAGAGCAGGAGCCATTTCCTAGCCCGCTTACCAAAGTTATCAGGATTACCTCTCCTCGACTCCACTCCCCGAGATACTCCCTGGAGCAGACTGAGCCCTCGGACCCGAGGCCTTCGAGGTTGTCGCACCAACCAGCCAAATCCAAGTCTGTTGCCTCCTCGCGTTCGACTTGGAGTCTGTCGGAGCTAGACTTGGACAGGATGATGCAGAGGTTCATTCAGACCCAAATCCAAATGGGAGTCTTGCCAGGCCCCTCTCCGGCCAGAGAGGGGGGCCTCCATGCCCTTCTTCCATCCAATCTCTCCTTCCCCAATCTGACCTGTGGTTTTGGGGTTTATGGATCCGAGGATCCTCGGAGCTGGGGTTTGGTGCTGATGGTTCCTCAAATCTCGACGCTGGCGATTACCTTGAGTTCTCGGATCAGACCTGTTCTGATCCGAGCAACTCTTAGGGCCAAGAACAGGGAGTCAGATCCGAAGGAACGGAGGTGTCTTCAGCTCTGACTTTGTCGGATCCGAGCTGTTCCTCTGGAGCCCTGGCTACCTTGACCTCGGCACCGATCCTCACGGCGGAGCCAGGGAGTGCTTCCTCCTTGTTGGTTGCTAAGGAGGTGTGCTCTCCTTTGGCCTTTGACGTGGTGGAGAGAGTTCTCTCCCAAGGATTGAGACCCCAGCCCATCGTCTTGGACTCTGCCCAGGCTCCCATGGATTTGGTCACAACTCCCATCAGCTTGTCCCAAGGACAGCCCATGCTAGAGGACCCCCAGATGGAACCCATCATGGAACCCCCCCGTGACTTACGAGCCCTCTTCAGAGAGACCCACTGAAGAGGGTCCCCATAAGCATTCATGTAAGAGGAGGCACATGGACTCCCCTGAGTTCCTCACAGAAGATACTGACTTGGATGAAGGTGAGTGTTCCCCCAGGTCACCTCCCAAGGATGTCTCCTTTAGAGACATCATGGAGATCCTCCACCAGAAGAGGGGAGGTTGGTCAGCCCCAACACCCTCTATGGATGAGTCAGTATTCCTAGAGGCCTTTGGCATTGGGTCATCTACATCCTGGATGTCCCCTCCTGCAGATCTCTTAGTGGATCTCATAACCACGCGGGCATGGAAGGAGCCTGACACCATAGACCCAATACCTAAATGCTCGGACAGGATCCTCTCTCCTCCCACAGACAGACAGGCCTGGTACAAGGGATCCCCGGTGGATGCTATGGTGGTTGCAGCTGCCACCAAGAGAGAACTGGCACAGGAAAGTTCTTCAGTCCACCCTCCGGACAAGGAGTCTAGGGCAGTGAATCGATTTGGGAAGCAAGTCTTTTCTTCAGCGACGTTTTCTATTCGAGTGTTCAATTATTTGGCACACATCATACAACTTCAGTGAGACCTAGTCACGGAGTTCGCTGTCTCACCCCCAGAGTCTTTGTCCCAGAGGACAAGCGGCTGTTCTCAGCGAAAATGTTGACTCTAAAGTCTGTTTCAAACACATCCATGCTTCTTCTTTCCCATGCCATGGAAGGAGCGGCTAGGGCAGCTGGTACTGACGTGGCTATGAGGCGACACGCTTGGCTCAGACTGTGGCAATTCGTGGACCCCTTCAAGGCGTCATTCACAAATGCTCCCTTTGATGGTTCTTCCCTCTTCAGGAAGACGGTATGTGACACCCTGGTCCAGAACAAAAAGGACGGGAAGACTCTGTCTGCCATCGGAGTCCACTTCTCTAGCCCACAAAGATCCTTTTCTAGGAATCAGAGAGGGCAAAAAAAGATGTGGCTCCAAAAATCTCAGTTTTCCCGGGACTCTCAAGACAATTAGTCCCCTAGAGGCAGAGAGGGACAAGACAGATGCCGCCCCAGAGGCAGAGGGGGTCCGAGGACCTTTGGGTCTAGGGAGACCTTCTCGGACAGACCCATGCAACAACCCGAGGGGTTGCCCGACTGTCCTACTCTGGAGACAGTCGGGGGAAGATTGTCATTACACCTAACAGCTTGGGAGTCCATTACGATGGACCATTGAGTGCTCCAAATAATATCCAGAGGCTACTCCATCCTGTTCGTTGCCCCACCTGTCCAACCAAAGCCCCTCCCGGAAGTTCCACCCGCTCAAAGGGAGGCGGCAGCGCAAGAAATTTCAAAGCTGCTTCCCAATCAGGCCATCGAACCGGTCCCCCCAGATCAATCCAGATTAGGCGTTTACTCCAGGTTCTTTTTAGTGCCAAAAAAGATGGGGGACCTCAGGCCCATATTCGACCTATCAACCCTGAACTTGACCATAGCCAAGCAGAAATTCCGGATGGTGACCTTGCAGTCCATTCTACCTTACATGCAAGAATGTGACTGGATGTGCTCAATAGACCTCCAGGACACTTACTACCATATCAAAATTTGCAGAAGCTCCAGGAGATTCCTTTGCTTACGGCCGGGAGCCAATCATTTCCAGTTCAGAGCCCTACCCTTTGGTCTTACCACAGCCCCCAGGGTGTTTACCAAGGTTATGGCAGTTGTAGCGGCTCACCTGAGGCTTCAGGGAATTCAGGTGTTTCCTTACCTAGATGATTGGCTCCTCATTGCTGCCACCAAGCATCTACTTTGCATGACTCCTTCCTGCATCTTGCAGTCAACCTTGGGATTACCATCAACATCTCCAAGTCCCGCTTGAACCTGAAACAGACCTTGGAATTTATAGGGACATGGCTGGACACTCTACTATTGCAAGTCTTTCTCACACTGGACAGGGTCCAGAACCTATGGGCTCATGTGTCAGTGATCCTCGGCCCCAGGATGCCAACGGCGAGCAAAGTTCTCCAAGCCCTAGTCTCCATGGCCGCAGCAATCTCAATCCTTCCCTGTGCACGCCTTCACATGCGGGTGTTTCAGTAGACCCTGGCAGTTCAGTGGTCTTGGCAAGACCTTCCCATGGACAATCCAATAAGAATCAGCAGAGCCTGCAAGATGTCTCTTTTTTGTTGGCTCCAATCACCAGAAATCGTGGCAGGTCAACCCTTCATAACACTCACAGCCCAAGCCACAGTGACCACGGATGCCTCCCAGCTCGGGTGGGGAGTCACTATTTGGGGAGGGCAGTCCAAGACACGTGGTCCCAGACCGAGATCAGATTGCATATCAGTGTTCTGGAGATGAGGGCAGTGCTTTTAGCATTGCAAGCCTTTCATGCTGTTCACCCCCGGGGACGATTGCAGTTCAGTCAGACAACATGCCTGTTGTCTGGTACATCAACAAACAAGGAGGGACCAGATCTTACCCTCTCTGTCGTGTGGCTATGAGAGTGTGGGAGTGGGCGATCTCCACCAGTTGGTTTCTGATTGCAACACATATCCTGGGACGTTCCAACATTTTAGCGGACAGACTGAGTCGGGCTATTCTAATACTATACGAGTGGTCTCTGAAACAATCAATAGCGGAGGAGGTCTTCCTTGCATGGGGTCAGCCTTGCTGCGATCTCTTTGCATCTCCTTCCAACGCGAAGTGCAGCGAGTTCTTCACTCTGATCCCCTCACCAGGGGACTCCCCCAGAGATGCTCTCGTCCATGCTTGGCCTCCCGGGTTACTGTATGCTTACCTCTCATTCCAAAGTTTCGTCAGAAAGCTTGCCGACTGGGGTGCAAAGTGATCCTCATTGCCCCGTTCTGACCTCCTCAGGTGTGGTTCCCCTTCCTCTGGTCTCATGTTCTAACTCCTCCTCAGATTCTGGATCCTTGCCTGGGTCTCATTTCTCATCCCTTGGGCATCTGTCCACTCGATCTGGACCGCCTCAAGCTGACGGCTTGGTTGCTCCAGTTCCCCTGATTGCTAGGACTCCCGGTCTGTCATCTTCAGTAAAGACTATTCTAGTGGCATCCCACAAAGCTTCCACTAGGAAGGTTTATCGCAGCAAATGGAAATGCTTCTCTATTTGGGCTTCTCAGAGGAACCTAGATTCCTTTACAGCTCCGGTTCCTGCAGTGTTGGAGTTTTTGTCCAATATTTTCCAACAAGGGGCTAGTTCCTCCATGGTCAAAGTACAACTGGCGGCCATTTCTAATTTCAAATCAAAATCAAAGCACAGATTATCTTTTTATTAAATTATGTTATAAGCACAGTCACTTCAAATTAATTTGGTCCAAGTAGCGGTTTGGTGTTTGAGGAAGGCTAAATACAGAATTGATTGGTATATGATAAACAGACCCCAAGGTGAAGGCATGTTGCGAAGTGTATTTCAGTATAACAGATTTATAGGAAAAACTGATAAAACATTACCTTACTAACCTGGCATAGCACAGTTTGGATGATCTAAAAAATTGTACCAAGTCATATTTTCACCATCTACATGACTTGCTCTGCAAATGAAAGTAATTTCATTTTTGACCTTAAAACTGTGGTCTGTCATCAGGAAGAAGGGTTTATTATTTAATGACTTGAGTTTTCTTTTTCCTGCATTCATGACAAGATTATTCACTAAGAGCCATTTGGATACCCTACTTGAAGAACTAACATCACAATTTCACAGTGGGAAAGGAACATGGAGATAAGGTAATTGTGTCAGATGCTCTAATATGAAAGCAGGCATTGTGAGAGGCAAGGAAAATGGGAGATGTACAGAGTTACGTAGGAAGCTGCCTTCCAAGTAGAAATAACATATTATTCCTCTGTATTGACAGTTGATGAGACCTTTATAGGAAATATCAGCAATCCTGGAGCTGTCATCTCCTTAAGGCATTTCAAGATGAGCAACATAGATAGTGGTGTTCATTTAGCTTCAGAAACCATAAACAGAGAGAGATCAGAGTAGCTTAAGAGATAAGGGGAGGGGATCTTGACTGAAACATTAAGCGTAACATTTGGGTTCTTATAATGGATACAGGGTATTGTGCTGAAAACACTTCATCTTTACTGTTTTGAAATAAGAGCACACAACATCACATGGTGATACTGTAAAGGTGCTAAATAGTTGAAAAAAATCATACTGTTTTTTTACACCTCCTTTTCAGATACAAAAATGTATCTGATTAAATAGTAGATGTGTTATATTATGTTATTTTCATTGAAGCCTTACCCACTGAAGCAGCATGTCAGTAGAAAAGTAAATTAAAAATCACAATGTAAGCAAACATTTCCACTGAAGTACTGTTCTTGAGCAAGTGTCTCATTGTAAACGTTATATAAATCTCAGTATTTGTATAGATATGTATCTCTTTTTCTCTCTCTGAATTACACAGTATATAATTTTATCTCTTCCTTACATTGTGATATGCTCACCCGGGCTATGTGTATAAATGGCCCACTGAGATCAGTGCAGTACCCCATTAAAAACTGTGCAGTAAAATAGAAATACTTCCTTTTAATCTGTGACCAATTAATAAATGAGCACTAACAATCATCTTGCAGTGGAGCATTCTTGTAATGGCACGTGATCATCCCCTCTACTGCTATTTACCTTTATAATATGCTTCATGGCTCTAAGTAATGTCCTTCCTTGCTCAGTATTGCAGTATTAATTACCTATAGGAAGCATCTTGCTAAGGATACTGTACATTCAGCCAGCATTCCAAAGCCTGGGTATCTTCCTCACATGCTGTAAGTCTGACATATTCTGAGTGCATGAGAATGCAATGTGGTCCATAAGGGACATGCATATAAGTCAAGTCAAAATAAGCTTTATTGTCAGTCAGGTATACACAGCAGTGCAAGCTGATTGAAGTTATGTTGCTTTGGTCCCAGTGCAAGACATAACAATAAACACATAGTTTGAGTGACAGTAAGATGAATGCACATACAGTAATACTTAAAATATTAACAACACAATAAATTATCACAATTGGACAGGAAGACATTAGACAACATTATACTAGTAGGTATTGCAAAGACTCTGAGTTAGATATTGTACTTCAGTTGTAGTATGATATTCATATTGCACATGTATGGAGTAGTGACTCACTCCTGACTATTACACATTCAGGAAGTAATAGCATAAGAAATCAGGCTAACTGTACCAGTTACTGAAGCAATTTGCCAGAGTGATTACTATAGATGATACTTCACAGCAAGTGGCATATTGATCTGAAGTGTAAAATGCATCAGAACTTTCTTGCATCCAGCCCGAGCACTGAGTCTTCACTTATGCTTTGGACTATTAGCCATATGACCTTTACAAGTTTCAATTGCTTTGGGCAGATAAGTAACCTCCATTGGGGAAACATCCTTGTTTCTTACATTTTTTGACATGAAAGATGTCCTTCTATTCTAATGCTGCAGCATTCTTTACATGAGAGATCCACTGCCAAGGGTGACCCGATGTCTGACCAGTATGCAAGAGCTTTTCATAGTTCATAGTTCATAGGCTAGAACTAGGCTAACTGCCCTTGCGAGCCATTTTAAGCCTAGCCAGTTATCCCCTGTGAGATTCCAACCCTGTACCTTGTGTTTGTAAGGCAGACACCTTAACCATTAGGCCACCCATACTGCTAGTACTCGGGATGTAGCACATATGGCTTAGGAGTACTTTGGCCATAAAAGCGAAGTCTACACATACAATCCTCATAACTTCTCTACTGCCAGTCTGAACACCATCTTCGATCATCGGTCTGTTTACCCAAGTCATTTGCTGCTGGTCCAGTTTTCAGACAAGTGCCCCATTTGGGTTTTTCTTTTTCTCTTGCTACTGCTTTTTGTTGTGAGTGTTTCATGTTATCCAGGAAAGGCAAGTGCCAGTGTGGGAGACAGATTTCACTTAAGAACAGTCATGACCTGTGTCTCTTTTATTTGGGGCCTACGCACGACCACAAGTACTGCTCTATTTGTCAGGTCTTCATCCCTAACACCCTACATAGCCATCCTTCATCCATAAATATTTACTTAGAAAAAGAACAACTGAAGCATTACGCTAGAGACATTATGGAGGGTATGTCTGGGCCTACTGTCGAGCCTGTGTTGAAGAGGAAAGGCAAGAAGCCAAGGCCGAATCTTCAGCTGCACCTCCTGCTTCTGATGTCTGTCTTGAGGTCGATGAAGACCCGGAGATCTGTCCAAAGGTTGACTTGGGTTCCTTGGTGGGTACTGTGTCAGAGGCCATCAAGGAATCCATTTTAGGTATGTTCTCAAGAGGTAATGCAGATGTCCACACTGGACAGTCAGGCGGAACCAAGGTTCATTATTTCAGAAGGCCCTAGGGGTATCCCTCAGATTCTAGTTAAGTGGGAAATTCTGACTTCTGTAATTGAGTGCAGGCCTACGTCGGGTCTGTCCATTTTTCATCAGGCAGATATGCAGTTAAAAAAAAGGAGCAGAAACCAAGCACAGTTGTGCACCTAAGACTTCACAGTCTGATTGGGAAACCTTTTCTCAAGGCTTGCTTAGTGTACTCATGACTCTTAAGCCTCCTTCTGCTGTTCCTGTTTCTCATTTAATGTCTTCCCCACTTAAGAGAGTTGGGGAACTGGAGTCAACTGAGGAAAAATCCTTGTCCTACTCCATTCAAATTCTATCCCCCCTAGAATATGCTTCCTCTGAGGAAGAGTCTAATGGCACAGATTCTCTAGTAGAACAGATAATCCTTAGGGAAACCATAGCTAAAATGAGTTAATTTTTTAAATGAGACTGCTCTCAGGTTTCTGATGTGCAGAAAAGATATGCTATTTTACAAATGGAGTCTCCTTCCCTTTCAGCTGTATCTCCAGTCTTTTTGGATGCATTTTCTTCAGCATCTAAGACCCCAGACTCATAGGCCACTGCCCCTAAAAGGCCTGATAGGTTTTATAAGGTGCCAGATGAATGCAGATTTCTTTACAGATGTCCTTCAGCAGATCCTGTGGTCATTTCTATTGCTTCTGACAAAACTTCCAGACTGTTGCCATTCACCAAGCTTCTTTCTTCTGACAAGGAAAGCAATACTTTTGAAAGATTAGTGTATACCTCTACCACCTTAGCTTTCCATGCTATAAACTACCAAACCCATATGGCCAGATATGCTTTGACTCTTCTTTCTCAAGCCACTCAAGCAGTTTCTGACCTTCCAGACTGTGATGTTAAAACTCAGGTGATATCTCATTTAGGAGCTTTTTCTCAGGTAGCAAGCCACTCCATTAAATGCAGCTGTGATGCAGCAGAAGCATCTTCTAGGGAAGCTACATCTGGATCTGTTCTTAGGAGGTGTTTATGTTTGCGGCTTCAACCACCTCTAGATGACATCAAAGCAAAATTAATGGATGCTTCTTTAGGTAATAGTGCTTTGGGACTGCAACTGCTGATTTGTTTAAGTCTTTGCAGGAGAAAGGTAAGTAACTGCAGGACTTAAAACATGTCTTTGTTTTGCCTGTTGCTAAATTTCAGAGGAATTATCCCTCAAATACTTCTTTTGGTAGGAAAGAAGCTCACCTTCCCACTTCTAAAAACAATAAGGGAAGTAGGAGACCTTCACAGCCTAAACCCTCTCAGACAGTTCCTGCCCAGAAGCAGCCCTTTCCAGACAAGCCAGGTAGTCTGTGACTACCACACTCATATCAGTCTTACTTCTGTTTATCTTCATCTTTCCCTGTGTCTTCCAATTTGGGAAAGAATTACTCAAAACTGTTGGGTTCTTTCCATTGTCAAGCAGAGGTATTTCATGCTCTGAAAAACTCTTCATCCATTCAAGGACATTCCACAACCACCCCACAACCAACTGCATCTATTTCCAGAGGTGCTTCAGGAGTTGCTACATCAGGGAACAATTCAAGATGTTCCTCTGCCCCTCAGAGGAAGAGTGTTTTACTCCAGGATTTTTATTGTACCCAGGAAAGAAAACCCTTGGAGACCCATTCTGGATCTTTCTCACCTAAACACTTCTGTGAAGGTTCCTACCTTCTGCATGCTGTCCCTGTAAGCCTTGTTTCCTCTTATTCTTCCTCACATTTACATGGCCTGTACCGACATCAAGGATGATTATCTTCACATTCCCATTCATCCCCATTACAGGAAAGTTTTATGTTTCTCTGTTGCTTCCTTACACTTTCAGTTCTGAGCTTTGCCCCTTGGTCTTTCCACTGCTCCAAGGGTATTCACAAAGTGCCTGGCTCCTGTAATTGCTAACTGCAGACTTCAGGGCATCCAGGTTTACCCATACCTGGACAATCTTTTCCTTCTAGCTCCCTGTCCAGAGATTCTGGTACAAAATCTACAGTTCACTATTTCTCTTCTGCAAAGGTTGGGGTTCATAATAAATTTCAAAAAGTCCTTTCTTACCCCTCACAGGACCACAGTTTCCCGGGGTGCAGGTTGCAGACAAATCTCATGCTGGTATCTCTGCCTTCTCAAAAGGTTCAGTCTGTCATTTCCATCTTCCAACGTCTTCTCCCTCTTCTTTCTCTTACAGCCAGGGAATTTCTTGGGCTCCTGGGGTTCATCACATTCACCATTCCCATGCTACCTCTGGCCAACGTTCATATGAGGAAGTTTCAGTGGTACCTGAAATCAGTTTGGATGCAGCATGCACATCCACTGAAGTTTGTGGTTCTTCTTCTTCCTTGTCTAAAAATTAACTCCATTAGTGGGTTCAGGAGATTTTCTGATCCTAGGCCTTCTTCTGTATCCTCCTTTTCCCAATCGAGTTGTTTACAGACACCTTTGACTTAAGATGGGGGGCAACCTTTGCTTCCACGGAGGTACAGGGCCTCTGGTTTCTTTCTCAAAAGGAGGAGCATATCAACATCAAAGAGATGAGAGCCCTCATATTAGCTCTTCCGACTTTTCATCCTCTTTTCCGTTCAGGACTTCTAAAACTGTTTACAGACAGTACCACAGTTCTCTGGTATGTAAACAAACGGGCAGATGAAGTCGTGCCTTCTGTGCAGATTAGCTGTCATGGCATGGGACCTGGCATTCAGTACCAGGTGACTCTTCAGGCAGTTTATATCTCTTCCAGTCAGAATTCTATGGAAGACAATCTGAGCAGGTCCATGACTCAATCCTACGAATGGATGATTCACAGGGATGTGTTTCTGGACAATGTCCACCGGTGTGGTACTCCTCAAGTAGATCTGTTTCATGCAAGGGGATGTTTCTTTATGCATCCCACCCCTTTCCTCTCATTCAGAAAGTCCTGCTTAAGATTCAGCAAGACAAACCAGAAATCTTGCTGGTGACCCCCTTTTGGCCAAGACAGCATTGGTTCCCTCTTCTTCTGCATTTAGCCAAGGGCAGTCATCACAAGTTACCTTACAGGGTAGGCCTTCTCACACAGGACAAAGGATCTCCTATCCATCCACAATTGTTAACTCTGCATATGATTCTGTGGGTGATAGCCTCTGATTCCTTTCAGACATCTTTTTTTTGAGGAGGCCAGAAAACCCAATACTAGGAAATCCTCCGTATTTAAATGGAAAAGGTTTTCTATCTGGTGTCATTCACACAACCTAGATCCACTGTCTGTGGATGTTCCATTGGTTCTTTCTTACTTGTGTAAGTTGCTGAGTGATGGTTTGGCTTACTCCTCAGTGAAAGTCCATTTGTCAGCCATTTCTGTCTGTGTCTGCCTTTGTCTCCCCCCTTTGACGGCAAGGTCAGAGGTTAAACTCTTTTTTCAAAGGCATCCTTCACATTAGACCTTCCAAGGAAACCTGTCCCTTCTCCTTGGGATTTGAACTTTGCTCTGGAGAAGCTGACTGTGGCTCCATTTCAGCCTGCAGCTACAGCTTCTTTGCAACACTGTACTTGGGAAAACTGTTCTGTTACTAGCATTGACTTCTGCCAGAAGGGTATCTGAGCTTCAAGCCTTAATGGCTTCCCCACCTTTTCTGATTTTCCATAAGGACAGGGTCTCTTTGTATACTAACCCCTCCTTTATGCTCAAGGTTGTGAACGAGTTGTCTGTTAACCAATCTATTCATTTGCCCACCTTTTTCCTTCTCCACAATCCTCTAGTGAAAGGATCTTACACACTTTGGATGTGCATATACAAGTCACATTTTTTTGGATAAAACTAAGGCTATCAGGAAATCTGCTCAGCTTTTTATTTATTTTCATCCTAGGGCTCTGGGATTGCCTATTTTCAAGCAGACTATTTCCTCTTGGATTTCAAATTCTATTTCTTTTTATTATGTTTTCCATGGGAAGAGCCTCCCTTTTCATGTTAATGCTCCTTCTAGTAGGGATGTGGCTTCTTCTGGTGCTTTCTTTAAGTATTTGGATACTAATTCCATTCAAGAAGCAGCTACTTGGACTTCTGTATATACCTTCACCAAACATTACAAGTTGGATGGCATCTCCAGATGTAGAACTGGTTTTGCTAGAGCCATTCTTCATGGCTTTCTAGAAAGCTCTTCTGGTCCTTCCTCCTCCCAGGTTTCCTCCTGAGCTTTGTTACTCTCCCTCATGTAAAGAATACTGCAACATTAGAACAGAAGGACATAGAATAGTTGTGTAAAATCTTACCATAACCATAGATGTCCTTTTTTTTTCTATGCTGCAGTATTCTACCCCTCCCCCCTTCCCCCGGTACCTGCTTTTGTTTCTGCATGTCTGATAACCTCTTTGTTTCCTTGGACTGGCGTTCCTCCTGGGGCATTCAGTTCTGAGGATTGTGCATGTGGATATCACTTGTATGGCTGACGTACTCCTAAACCATACATATGACATCCCACATACTAGCAGTACTTAAAAGCACTTGTATACTGGCCAGATGTTGGATCGCCTTTGGAGGAGGATCCCTCATGTAAAGAATACTGCAACATAGAAGAGAAAGACTTCTATGGTTGTGGTAAGATTTTGCACAACTATTCTTGTTTTTTTATGTCACCTAGATGGGGAAATTGTGCCTGTGGTATGCATATGCTGTACAGGACAGTCATGCGAAATGCTTGTTTTGATTCGGATCCAGTTACAGTTATAAAGTGTACTCTATTTGTCAGTCTTTTGTTCCTGAAATCCTGAAAAGCCATTTGTCTACTCTTAAAATCTATTTAAAAAACCAAAGACTAAATGCGCTCACTTGGGGTAGGATGTCCTTCAAATCTTTCCAGTCAGCTATCCATCAGCATGTGAGGGAGAAGCTTAAAAAGTTGAAGCCTGAAGTTTCTGCTGTCCAGTCTGATCCAGATGTCTCTGCTGTGATGCTGATGAGCCCTCACACTGCCAGGGTTTCCTGCTGTCCCAACTGTTACAACCTTATTGGTATCTGATAAGAAACAGCTTCTTGGCAAGTCCAGCTTGACCAATCTGATGTCTGATTTGGTTGGGAAGAGGGAACCACAGCCTATTGTTTCTCAGGGACTGAAAGGAATTTCCTAAAATACTGGTGCAGGAAAATGTTCCAGGTACTCTTATTGAGGTATGTCAGAGGTCAGATCCCCCTTGTTTTCTTCATAATGATGCTTCTAGGAAAATGAAGCAAAAGACCAAGTATGCCTCTCTTTCTGCTCCCTTGTGTTACCATAAATCCACAGAAAGAGTGATATGATTTTACATAAAGGCTGTTTAAGGCAACTGTATCCCTTAAGTCCTCTCAATTATTTTCGTTTGCTTCTACTTCTGTCTGCCCTCATCAGACAATCTGTGGAGGATTAATCAGAATTTGAAGTAAACTATCTGCCTCACTCTTCCCAGTGCCAGTCCCTTGTTGATTTTAAGTGTAAGGAAGACAACGCTGATTCTCTAGATCCTCCTGTGGAGGAGCATTCCTTCAGAGATACAGTGCTCAAAATGATGCAACATTTTCAGTGGGGAAGGTAAGTAGGTGTCATTTATGCAAAGGAGGTGTTACAATGTCTAAGTTGTATATGGGAGTACTGACCTTCTGCCATACCTCCAGTACTGGAAATTTTATAGGATACCTTTACCACAGCTTCTTTAAATGTCAAATCTCAGTCTCCAGCGCCCAAGAGACTGAATAAAGCTTACAATGTTCCTCATGCCCACAAATTCCTTTACAAAAAACCTTCTTCAGATCCTGCTGTAATTTCTTTAGAATCTGACAAACCCACCAAGCTGCAGCCATCTTCCAGTACCTTACCCAATGATAAAGATAACAGGACTATTGATAGGTAGGGAAAGAAATTGTATACTTCATCTAGACTTTCTTTTTCTGCTGTTAACTATAAAACCCACTTGATAAGGTACATTTTATCTATTTTGGGAGACATGCCTGACTCAGACAGTATAACTTCTGTACTGTCTATATTGAATTATGCTACCCAGTTAGCTGGGCACTCCATTAAATGCTGTTATGATGCAGCAGATGCAGTTGTTGCTGCTGGATCTGTGTTAGGAAAGTATTCTTAGTTGAGGTTGAGGTTGAAATTGCACTCTCTTCCAGAAGATGTAAAGTTTTTTTCTTTCAGGAACTGTAATATTAGATGATGTTCATCGTGTTACCCTGCTGCAGTCATCACAATTGGGTTATCCTGCCATCAGGCAGTCCCGCAGTCGGCCCGAATTCCAAAGTCTTGGTCCGGCTTCGGTTGCTGTCGCTTCTTCCCTGATAGTGCGCCAGGGGTATATAAGAGGCATCCAACACCATTTTCTTCAGTCTTTCTTGCTGCGCGGTGCCCGAAGCAGAAGCAGTTCGCAAGTGCTGGTCGGCCGACATCTGAGATTTTCTATTTGAATTTCAGTCCAAAGTGTTCAATAAAGCTAAGTACCCCGTTGGGGAACATTTTCTTGCCTCAGTCCAATGTCAGAAAAAGTTAACAATTGCATTTCTTGTGGGAAGCAAATACCTCATAAGGACTTCCATTCCTGTTGTATTCCTTACCTAGGCCCAGACCACGACGTCACAGGTTGTCGGTTTTGCGCTAGGTTTAATAAACGAACTATCAAATGCCGTTTTGACTTCGCACGGCATTACTTTGGTAGGAAATTTAATTATATCATGCCGTCGGAGCAGCCGACAACCGCCATTTATAAAAAAACGCAAGGATAAGGACAGGCGGCCTAGGAATAAGCCAGACCCTGAGGCCTCAGCTGGGCCTGTCGCCGGTTCTCCGGTTTTCAGTGAGGCGCCTACGCAGCCCCTGATGACTGCACAACTGGAACCCCAGACAGCTGCGGATTCTCAAGCGGAGTCTACTAGGCCGACGCAGCCATCTACCGACACCGGAGCAGAACTAGACACCGGTGCAGTGGAAACACCTTCGGTTGCAGAAGGTGTCTTCAGACCGACTACACTCACCATTAAATCTTATGCTAAGCTTAAAACTCCTTTAAAACCTAAGAAAACTGTACATCAGTCTACAGTTCAAGGCCCCATGCCTAAAAAACAGATGCTTAAGATGGCTGAAGATTTGATTACCCTTATCAGAGGTTCCCATCCCCCCCTGATAACAGACCAAGACAAGAGGAGGATTATGCATCCTCTGACCAGGTTTCTCTCTCCTCAGATTCTTCTGAGGAACAGGATTACACTTTTCCACCTTATGAAGATTCTGATGCTGAAGACTCTATTCCCTCAGCATCTCCCCCTGAAGACTACTCCTTTGGGGAAACTTTACATACCATGAGGGAACATTTCCACTGGGAAGGCCAGGATTATTCAGATTCTAAGAAAAGGCTCAGAGAGTTCCTTTTACTACCCCAGCACAGACCTCTTGCTATCCCTCCTGTTTTACATATTGTGGATGATGTTTACTTGGAGTCTAGTTTAAATCCAGACTCTCTACCTCCTGCTCCAGCCAAACCAGACAGATACTAAAGAGTACCTGACTCACACAAATTCCTTTATAAAAGCCCTGTAGCTGACCCAGAAACAATTTCCCAGGGTCCTAAGGGAGCAAAAGCTTCTATGGCTAAAACTCCTGTGCCCTCTGAAAGGGATTCCAGAGCCCTAGATGGATGGGGAAAGAAAATATACACATCTGCAACTCTGGCTATGAGAGCATTAAATTGCCAGTTTCACATGTTGAAATATCAGCAATTCCTGATGTCTCAGTTAAAACAGAAAATGAGCACACATTCAGAACAGCCTGAATTCAAGGAAATGCAGAATCTGTTGCATGCAGCTGAACAGGTGGGCAAACATACTTTACAATGCAGATTTGATTCATTGGAAGCTTCCTGTAGAGCAGCTGTTACTGGCTCTGTCATGCGTAGACATGCTTGGTTAAAAGAACAAACCCTCCCTGACCATGTTAAAGCAAAATTATTGGATGCACCTTTACAGCAGGATGTATTATATGGTGCCAAAGCAGAACAGGTTTTAAAGAAAATGGAGGATAAGGCAAAGCCTATGCAAACGGTCAAGGATTTTTCGCAGGTACAACCCCCCTCGTTTCAGCAGAAATTGGCCAACAAAAAATTGGTCCTTTCCAGCTTCAGACAGATCACAGAGGGGCAAATACAGATGCCCAATGGGCAGAGGTCAGTCACAGGGCCCTTACAAACCTCGCCAATGGGGTTCTGCTTCCCAGAAAGGAGGAGAAGACAGCCCCCAAGCTAGCAGAAGACCAACACAATCCTCAAACTACCAAGCAAATCTCTCCTGGCAACTCCCTTGGGAGGAAAACTAGCATTTTTTGCAGACAACTGGCACATCATCACAAAAGACAAATGGGTTCTAAACATTGTCTCTCAAGGATACAGATTCCACTTTCATACCTTACCAAGGATCAAAGGAATGCCAAACCTGCCACCAAATCAATGGGCAGAGGCATAAAAACAAATTACAGCCCTCATGAACATGAGAGCCATTCAACAGGCACCTACACAGGAGCAAGGACAAGGATTTTACTCAAGACTCTTCGTAGTCCCAAGAAAGGACAAAGCATGGAGACCCATTCTGGATCTTTCAGTTCTGAACACCTGTCTGCAAGTACCAAAATTCAAGATGCTAACCCTACAGCAGCTTCTTCCCATGCTGGGCAAGAATGCTTGGCTAGTCACTTTGGACCTCAAGGAGGCATACCTGCATGTCCCTATCAGACAAAATTGCAGAAGATACCTCCGCTTCATTGCAGGTTCAACGCATTATCAATTCTCTGCACTGCCCTTTGGCTTATCTACTGCACCCAGGGTCTTCACAAAATGCCTGGCACCAGTAATTGCATACTGCAGACAAAGAGGAATTCATATATACCCATGCCTGGACGACTGCCTTATTCAAGCAGAAAGCGAGGACATTCTTTTAAAGCATCTGGCATTTGTCAAACACCTTCTAAGTTGCCTAGGGTACACAGTAAATGAAAAGAAATCAAAACTAGTGCCCTCACAAAACATAATATTCCTGGGTGCCAGCTTGACTACAATGGCCCAGATGGCTTATCTCACACCAGACAAGCAACGACAGCTGTCTCAATATTTCAAAATAATGGCAACAAAGACCCAACTCCCTGCAAAAAAAATTCTGCAGGCCTTGGGATTCATGGCATCTTGCATACTACTAATACCATTTGCAAAACTGCATATGAGGAAATTACAATGGTACCTGAAAAGTGTATGGACTCAGCACAGCCACAGCTTGAAAACAGTAATACCACTCATTCCCTGCCTTCAACAAGAGTTTCTATGGTGGGCACAGGCATGTCACCTCAACAAGGGTCAACCTTTCACCTTACCCACAGCCAGGCAAACTATGACAACAGATGCATCGGACTATGCCTGGGGAGCATACATGGCAGGGCAGTGCATTCAGGGCAAACGGACTACAGATCAGAGGCATCTGCATATCAATCAAAAAGAAATGCTAGCAGTACAGAATGCCCTAACAGCTTTCAAGGACCTTCTACACCCAGGACAACTACTAATAAAGACGGACAATACCACAGTCATGTGGTACATAAACAAGCAAGGGGGCACACATTCCTACCCTCTATGCAGGCAAGCAATGACCTTGTGGAACACTGCACTGTCTTACCAGGTTCAATTACAAGCACAATTCCTGCCAGGAAAGAAAAACACATTAGCAGACGACCTAAGCAGAAACATCATGGATCCACATGAATGGAAACTAGATCCACAAGTATTTGCAATGATAGCTCAAAAATGGGGACGCCCAGACATAGATCTGTTTGCAAGCTCCCACAACCACCAACTTCAAACATTTTGCACAAGGACCTTCCATCCACTAGCTTGGAAAGTGGACGCCCTCTCATTCAGTTGGAAAACATTGACAGTGTATGCCTTCCCTCCACTGCCTCTTCTAGCAAAGGTACTGCTGAAAGTCAGATTATAGAGGCCACAAATGATACTTATTGCACCAGACTGGTCACACCAGCATTGTTATCCAATTTTAAGGAACATCACCCACGGCCCACCATGGATTTTGCCACAAGTTCCTCACCTGCTCACCCAGCGAGACAATCAGATTCTACACAGCCATCTCAAGACTTTAAACCTGGCTGCATGGCAACTTACTTAAACACCCAGCCAACACCTTTATCCAAAGCTGTTATGGGTGTCATTCTGGAGGCCAGGAGGCCCAGCACCAGGAAAACCTATTCAGACAAATGGAAAGGATTTTCCACCTGGAACCAGGCTAAAGGCCTAAATCCCCTTGATCCAAACATCCCTCAGATTCTACAATACTTAACTGAGATGTTACACAAAGGACTTTCCTTTTCATCTATTAAGATCCACTCCTCAGCAATTTCAGCTCATTACAGCACGGATCCTCCTTTATTCTCACATCCCCTCCTAAGACAGTACCTCAGAGGGGCTAAGAACTTAAGACTGCCAAGGAGAGCTCCAACACCTACTTGGGATCTCAACTTTGTTCTGGAAAAGCTTACACTGCCGCTCTTTGAACCACTTTTTCAGCTGATTTAAAATTTCTTTCATGTAAAACTGCCCTACTACTAGCAATAACCTCAGGTAGAAGAGTCTCAGAGCTACAGGCACTAATGGCAGTGGAACCTTTCCTCATTTTTCATCAAGACAGAGTCTCTCTACGAACTAATCCTTCCTTTATGCCAAAGGTGGTATCCAGTGTGGCCCTAAACCAAACCATTCACTTGCCCACCTTCTTCCCTAATCCCCAGAACAAAGGAGAAAGACTCCTGCACTCTTTGGACTTTCACAGGCAACTACGTTACTACTTGGATAAAACTAAGGCTTTCAGAAAAACTGACCAGCTTTTTGTAGCCTATGCTACAGGATCACAATGAAAAGCTATCTCAAAACAGACCATTTTTAAATGGATAGGGCATTGCATACATTTCTGCTACACACATCATGGGAAACCAGTACCTGCTAACATTAGGTCCCACTCCACCAGGGCTACAGCTACATCAGCAGCCTTTCTCAGGGGAGTGCCAACCAAGGATATTCTGGAAGCTGCTACTTGGAGTTCAGTGCACACCTTCACCAAACACTATCACTTACCTCTATACTCTAAGACTAGAGCTGGTTTTGCCACTGCAGTTTTGTAGGGCCTACTAGCTTCTTCTAACCCTGTTTGACTCCACCTCCCATCCTTAGCTTTGGGATTCAACCCAAGTGTGATGACTGCAGCAGGGTAACATGATGAACATAGTACAGTTTTGTACCTACCATAAATGTAGATGTTCGAGTGTTCACCCTGCTGCAGTCCAGGTTACCCTCCCTCCATCCCCACTGAACTGGCTGATTTTATCTCTACCACTCTATCCTATACTACCTCTGTGGTGTATTTGCTTGTGCCTAAGGGTTTTGTTTTATTTTTATATAGCTATATGTATATATATATATATTTATATATATATATATATATATATATATATATATATATATATATATTTATATATATATATATATTTTTTGCCTACCTATTGGGGGCACCTGACATCTGGAGCAAGAAAAACTGAAGAAAATGGCATTGGATGCCTCTTATATACCCCTGGCGCACTGACGCCAGGGAAGAAGCGACAACAAACGACGCTGGACCAAGACTTTGGAATTCGGGCCAACTGCAGGACCGCCTGACGGCAGGATAATCCAAGTGTGATGACTGCAGCAGGGTGAACACTCAAACATCTACATTTATGGAAGGTGCAAAACTGTACTTTCTTTATGTTTCACTGTTGCAGTCATTACAACTGGGTTATCCTGCTGGCAGGCTACCCTCAGTCAGCCTGAATTCCAAAGTCTAGGTCTGGCGTCGGTTGCTGTTGCCTCTTCCCTGATGTCAGTGCACCAGGGGTATAAAAGATGCAGCCCCCGCCATTTTCTTCAGTCTTTCTTGCCGCGCGGTGCCAGAAGCAAAAGCAGTTCGCAAGTGCCGGTCGGCCGACTCCCGAGATTTTCGTGTTCGAATTTCAGATCCGAAGTCTTCACTAAAAGCTAAGTACCCCGTTGGGGAAACTTTTTTCTGGCTTCAGAAAAAGTTAATAATTGTATTTCTTGTGAGAAGCAAATACCTCATAAGGACTTTCATTCTTACTGTATTCCTTGCCTAGGCCCTGACCACGACATTGCTAGTTGTCAGTTTTGTGCTAGATTTAACCAACGCACTATTAAGCGTCGGCACAATTTTGCATTTCACTGTTTTGGCAGAAGATTTCACTATACAATGTCGTCGGATAGCCATCCGACTACCAGAATTCACAAGAAATGTACAAAAAAAGGAAAGGCATCCGAGGTCCAAAACCGACGACGAGGCTTCTTCTAAGCCAGTCGCCGGTTCGCCGGTTCTCAATGAGGTGCCTTTGCAGCCCGTGACGACCACTACTTTAGACTCGCAGGCCACTACCGACACCCACGTGGAATCGACCAGGCCATTGGAAGTTCAAGGTATTGGACTTTCGGAAACTATTCCCTCAGATGGATCCGGAGCCGCTGAGCAGGCATCAGCTTCTAAGGGTGTTTTCAGACCTACACAATTATATGTTAAAACGGCTTCAGCTTCAAAGGCAAAGACTAAAGCACCTTTAAAGACAAAGAAATTAGTACAACAGCCTCATGGACAGGCCTCCATGCCTAAAAAACAGATGCTCAAAATGGCCGAAGACCTAATTACTTTGATCAGGGGTTCCCATCCCCCTCCTGATAAGAGGCCTAGGCAAGAGACAGAATATGAATCTTCAGATCAGGTTTCCATTTCATCCGATTCCTCTTCTGATCAGGAATACTCTCTTCTTCCCTATGAGGATTCTGATGCTGAAGAATCTATCCCTTCAGCCTCTCCTCCTGAGGATTATTATTTTCGGAAAACTTTACATACCATGAGGGAGCATCTCCACTGGGAGAGCCAAGATTTTTCAGAATCTAAGAAAAGGTTCAGAGACTTCCTTTTACTACCACAACATAGGCCCCTAGCTATTCCACCTGTGTTAGACATCGTAGATGATGTATTTTCAGAGTCCAGTTTGACCCCTGACTCCTTACCACCAGCTCCTGTTAAGCCAGACAGGTACTACAGGGTTCCTGACTCTCATAAATTCCTTTTCAAGAACCCTGCTGCTGACCCAGAAACTATCTCTCAAGGTCCCAAAGAGGTCAAGGCTTCCACTGCAAAAAACCCTACTACCTCTGACAGAGATTCTAAGGCACTGGACAGATGGGGAAAAAAGATTTACACTTCTGCTACCTTGGCTATAAGGGCTTTAAATTGTCAGTTTCATATGCTCAAATATCAGCAATATATTATGTCACTGCTTAAACAGAAAATGTTGATAAATTCTGAATGTTCAGAAAACAAAGAAATGCAGGATTTATTGCATGCAGCTGAACAAGTTGGAAAGCATACTTTGCAATGTGGTTTTGATTCTCTGGAGGCCTCCTGCAGGGCTGCAGTTACGGGTTCTGTCATTAGGAGGCATGCTTAGTTAAAGGAACAAAATCTACCTGATCATGTTAAAGCAAAATTATTAGATGCTCCATTACAGCATGAGGTTTTGTTTGGTGTTAAAGCAGAAGAGGTGTTAAAGAAAATGGAGGACAAAGCTAAATCTATGCAAACACTTAAGGATTTCTTACAGGTACAGCCACCAAGATTTAGCAGACACTGGCCTACAAAGAATTGGTCCTTTCCAGTGTCAGACAGGCCACAAAGGGGCATATACAGACGCCCTAGAGGCAGATCCCAGCCCCAAGGTTCGTACAGGTCTAAACAATGGGGTGCTTCTACCTCCAAAACTGGAGAAGACAAACCACAGCCATGCAGGAAACAGTCCCAATGACTTCCTCCTCCCTGCGCCAAGCACTTATCTTCTGGCAGCACCTTTAGGGGGGAAACTAGCACTTTTTTCACAAAATTGGCACATAATAACCCAGGACAAATGGGTCTTAAACATAGTGTCACAAGGCTAGAAGTTTCACTTCCATACCCTGCCAAGGGCAAACGGTTGGTCAGACCTGCCAAAACATCAATGGGCAGAGGCACAAAAACAATTCTCATCCCTCATGGACGTGAGGGCCATTCAACAAGTACCAGAGCAAGAGCAGGGACAAGGATTCTATTCAAGACTGTTCTTAGTACCCAGAAAGGACAAAACCTAGAGACCAATACTGGACCTATCTATTCTAAACACATATCTGGATATTCCAAAATTCAAACTGTTGACTCTACAGCAGCTTCTGCCCATGTTGGGCAAGAAGGCTTGGCTTGTAACTTTAGATCTAAAAGAGGCATACCTGCATGTCCCAATCAGACAAACATGCAGAAGATACCTCAGATTCAAAGCTGGCTCAATGCACTACCAATTCTCTGCACTGCCCTTTGGCTTATCTACTGCGCCCAGGGTCTTCACAAAGTGCCTGGCACCAGTAATTGCATAATGCAGACAAAGAGAAATACAAATATATCCTTACTTGGACGACTGCCTCATTCAAGAAGAGAACAAGGACATTCTACTACAGCATCTGGCGTTTGTAAAGAGATTACTACCATGCCTAGGGTACACAGTCAACGAACAGAAATCAAAAGTAGTACCCTCTCAAGAGATAATATTCCTGGGTGCAAGCTTAAATATAACTGCCCAGATGGCTTATCTCACGCCAGACAAACAAAGGCAACTGACTACCTACTTCAAACTGTTGGCAACAAAGGCCCAGTTATCTGCAAGAAAAATTCTGCAGGCTTTGGGCTTCATGGCATCCTGCATTCTACTAATTCCATATGCAAGATTGCATATGAGGAAACTTCAATGGTACCTAAAAAGTGTTTGGACTCAACATTGCCACAGCCTGGAAACAATAGTTACTCTCATTCACTGCCTGCAACAGGAGTTTCGATGGTGGGCGAAGGCCTGTCACCAGAACAAGGGACAGCCATTCTATACCCCCAGCCACACAGACATTAACAACGGATGCATCAGATTATGCCTAGGGAGCCCACATGGCAGGAAGATGTATTCAAGGCACATGGCCCACAAATCAAATGTATCTACATATCAATCAAAAAGAGATGATAGCTGTTCAAAATGCCCTGACAGCCTTCAAGGACCTACTTCATCTGGGACAACTACTGATAAAGACAGACAATACCATGGTCATGTGGTATATAAACAAGCAGGGAGGCACTCATTTTTCCCCCTCTGCAGACTAGCCATGACTTTATGGGACACAGCATTGACTTACCAAGTACATCTGCAGGCACAATTCCTGCCAGGAAAGATAAATACTCTGGCAGATGAACTAAGCAGAAACCGCATGGATCCCCACGAGTGGAAATTGGATCCACAAGTCTTCAGCATGGTAATAAGGAAATGGGGATGCCCGGACATAGATCTATTTGCCTCATCTCACAACTGCCAACTAAAGAGATTTTGCACAAGGACTTATCACAGACAAGCATGGAAAGTGGATGCCCTATCTTTCAGGTGGAAAAACTTAACAGTATATGCCTTTCCTCCTCTGCCTCTCTTCCCCAAGGTACTCCTAAAGGTCAGACAGGAGAAGCCAAAAATGATACTGATTGTCCCAGACTGGCCACGCCAGTACTGGTATCCAATCCTAAGGAACTTGTCTCAATGCCCAGCCTGGACCTTACCTCAAGTGCCTCATCTACTGTCCCAGCGGAACAATCAGATCCTGCACAGCCAACTCAAGACCTTAAATCTGGCAGCATGGTGGATAATGTAGTCATACAAAACACACCTCTCACTAAAGCAGTGATGGATGTAATTTTGGAGGCCAGGAGGCCTAGTACTAGAAAATCCTATGCTGGAAAATGGAAGAGATTCTGGGCTTGGAACCAGGCACAAGGAATTGACACAGCTGTACCAAATATTCCTCAGATTTTGCAATACTTGACTGAGATGCTGGACAAAGGGCCTATCCTTTTCATCTATAGAAATTCATACCTCTGCCATTTCGGCTCATTACAATACAGAGCCACCAATCTTTTCTCATCCTTTGTTAAGGCAGTACCTCAAAGGGGCCAAAAATTTAATGTTTCCAAGGAGATCACCAATACCTGCATGGGACCTCAACTATGTCTTGGAAAAACTCACCCTGTCTTCTTTTGAGCCAGCCGCTACATCTGATATAAAGTTTTTATTTTGGAAAACAGCTCTGCTCCTAGCAATAACGTCTGCAAGACGAGTTTCAGAGCTACAGGCACTCATGGCTGTGGAACCTTTTATCATTTTTTATCCAGACAGGGTTTCTCTGAGGACAAACCCAACATTTATGCCTAAGGTAGTGTCCAGTGTGGCCCTTAACCAAACTATTCATTTGCCTACCTTTTATCCAAACCCACAGAATAAGTGGGAGAGAATTCTGCATTCCTTGGACATACACAGACAGCTACGCTTCTATTTGACCAGAACCAACGCTTTCAGAAAGACAGAGCAATTACTAGTGACATATGCTGCAGGATCACAAGGAAAGGCTATCTCAAAGCAGACTATTTCAAAGTGGATAGGCCACTGCATTTGTTTCTGCTATTCACAACATGGTAAGCCAGTACCTAAGGGCATTAGGCCACATTCGACCAGAGCAGCAGCCACTTCAGCAGCCTTTCTCAGGGTAGTACCTACCAAAAACATTTTAGAGGCTGCTACTTGGAGTTCAGTGCACACTTTCACAAAGCACTATCACTTACCACTCTACTCTAAATCCAAGGCAGGCTTTGCCACTGCAGTTCTGCAGGGCCTAATAGCCGCTTCTAATGCTATTTAGCTCCAGCCTCCCAACATTAGCTTTGGGATTCAACCCAATTGTAATGATTGCAACAGTGAAACATGAAGAACATAGTACAGTTGTGTACACTTACCATAAATGTAGATGTTCGAGTGTATTCACTGTTGCAGTCCAGGTTACCCACCCGCCACCCCCTATTTCCTTGCTGGAACTTATCTGTACTTCTCTATTCTATACAACCTATATGGTGTATTTGCTTGTAGATGAAGGCAAAATATATACTTTGGTGCATGCATGTTTTATTGGGGTCTACTTTAAAAGACCGAACCGACGATTCCCCGACACGCGGAAAACGAAGACCAAACGACCGACAGGTAAGTTTATCTAAAGGGTGATTTGCCGACAGCGGAAAGACCGACAAGGGTAATGTGTGATCGCGACTCGGTAAGTGTGCGACAGTGACGGAATTAGGAGCGGTCAGGTAAGTGTGCGATATTGTGAGATTTTGGGTTAGGCTGTGGGAAAGGTGAGTGTGTGTTAGTGTCGGAGTTAGGGTTCGGGTAAGGTAAGTGTGTGATAGTGAGGGACTGTAGTTTAGGGACGGGTTAAGTGAGTTAGGTTTAGAGTGCGGGTAGGGTGTGTGTGCGATAGTGACGGGCTTTATGTTTTTGGGTGGGTTAAGTGAGTTAGGGTTAGGGTGCAGGTAGGTGAAGTGTGCGATAGTGTCGGACCTTGGGGTTAGGGGTGGGTTAAGTGAGTTAGGGTTAGGGTGCAGGTAGGTGAAGTGTGCGATAGTGTCGGACCTTGGGGTTAGGGGTGGGTTAAGTGAGTTAGGGTTAGGGTGCAGGTAGGTGAAGTGTGCGATAGTGTCGGACCTTGGGGTTAGGGGTGGGTTAAGTGAGTTAGGGTTAGGGTGCAAGTAGGGTGAGTGTGCGATAGTGTCGGACCTTAGGGTTAGGGTTTGGGTTAGGGCTAGTGGCTATGCTATGTAGTGTAATGTGTTGTTTACGTTCGGTGTGTCGGTGTAATGGTGTTCGGTGTTTTGCGTTGTCGGTTTTGTGTGTTGTCAGTTATCTGGTCTCGGTGATTTGTGTGTCGGCGAACTGGCATGTCGGTCTTTCAAAGTAGACCCGTTTTATTGACATATTTTTAGCCTACCCTTCTGGGGACACCTGACATCTGGGGCAAGAAAAACTGAAGAAAATGGCGTCGGCTGCATCTTTTATACCCCTGGCGCACTGACGTCAGGGAAGAGGTGACAGCAACCGACGCCGGACCTAGACTTTGGAATTCAGGCCGACTGAGGGCAGCCTGCCAGCAGGATAACCCAATTGTAATGACTGCAACAGTGAGTACACTCGAACATCTACATTTATGGTAAGTGTACACAACTGTACTTTTCCCTCCACCAGCTGAAAAAAAACATTTTTACTTGAGGTTCTTCTTAGTTTCTATAAAGGAGGCCAACTGGAGAGCCATTTTGGATTTGCTAGTTCTCAACACATTCTTAATGGTCCCAGAATTTAAAATGTTGTCTTTACAAACTTTTTCCAATGATCCTTCCTTATTCTCCCTTGGTTACTCTGGGGAAAAAAACACATGTTTGCATATTGCAATTCACCAAGTCACAGAAAATGTTTGTGATTCTGAGCCTTACATGTGGTACATCAATAAGCAAGGAGGAACAAAACCATATCACTTCTGCAGGCTTGTCATGACTTCCTGGGACATATCCATTCAAGGCAACCTTTCCCTTCAGACAGTCTACATTCCCTCAGAGAAAAATACTGTAGCAGAGCAGATCCAGGACAGATCCAGATGGACAAGTTCATAAGTTTGACCACAACTTTCAGGCCTCACTGCCATCAGAGAACATTAATTGCTTATGAAATGATTCAGAGACTTTGCCTCCAGCTCAGGTCTCTAAGTTAGATTTAAAAGTGTCCGGATTTTTGGACTTCCTCATTCAGATTGTGATTTTATTCCATAGTTTGGTGATTTTTACTGTAATATATGAATTCCTAGTACTGGATTTTCCCACTTGGGAAACAATTTCATATTTTATTGTCTAAAAGTCTTTGGACAGTGAAAGACTTCTGTGTTGTACATTAGCTGTAAAACAGGGTAATTATATATTATATGTCAGTTTCCATTTACCCCAAATGTGCCTGTAGCAGAAAGAAAACAGTTTTAAATGCTTATATCTAGCCCTGTAATCTAAGTGACTTGATGAAAGAATTCTCTTAGTGTATTTTCTCTGGACACTTTCTAAAAAAATTTGAATTGAGTTTTTAGTGCAAGTGCAAAATATGTTGTTATGCTCGATAATGGGTCTGTGTGTTTTTTATATATATATATATATATATATATATATATATATATATATATATATATATAGATATACCAAGACCAACATTTCTCATCTCTAGTTAAAATATTTCTTAATAAATAGCCTGTATATTTAATTGCTTTAGTACTGATAACCCTGCCATGATGGCTAAAAGATAAATCAGATACAATAGTGCTGCCAAGATCTTTATATTCCTTGGTGTCTTTGTCTTTAAGCCAGTCACATTGATAGGAAATGTTTGAATTTTATTTGAGAAATACATCATTTTTGCACTTATTTATGCTAAGTTTTAGTCCAGTATCCTAAGTCCACTTACAAATCCGACACAAGTACGCAACAAGAGTATTAGCATCAGATTTATTTTGTATTACAAAACCAGTTTTATAATCAGCATATTTTTGAACCAAAAATTTGGAGTTCCTTGGAATACTAGAAAAAACAAGATTAAATAGCACTGGGCCCAAAAACTATCCTTGGGGAACACTGGATGTTACATGCAGAAAATCTGAATGGACTTTACGTATCTTAACACAATGCTGTCTTTCAGTTAACCAGTTCATAGTCCATCTAACAATATATCAATTATATTCAAGTAAGTATTTGTGAATGAAATGGCATGACAGACAGTCAAAGGATTTTGCAAGGTCCAAAAATATCACATCTGGAGGCAAACCCATATCAAGGGCTGCTTATTTGATCATAAAAGCATACTAAGTTACTCTTAGGTCTGAACTTTGTGAAACAATATTGGTCAGTATCCTTAACTATTCCAGCAAGACAGAGGGACTCCAAAATGGCCAGTTTCAATAAAAAGCTTTTATTGTTGAAACTACAAGCGCTTTCACAGACTAAGCTGCTTCTTCAGGTAATGTCCATCAAACTAAAAAACTCAGTTTAAATACCATATACTACATCCCTTGACTAATCATGTGACTCAAGGCACTCAAATTATTTAAACAGTCTCATAAAAGCATATGCATAGCACCCAAGTACAGAAATCATAATGCATTCATAAAAATATAAAAATGCATATGTAACAAATATATATATATATATATATATATATATATATATATATATATATATATATATATACATATATATATATATATATATATATATATATATATTTATAAAACAAAACATACAATAATACAAAGCTTAGGCTTTATAGGGACCACATCATTGAGTCCATGCCCACTATCACCTCTCAGTCTAATGATTCACCTATTCTCAAGTTGCTCAGTACTATTCCTGATGTCACCTCATCTTAATGTCTCGTGCACCCTCCCTATAACCAAAAACTTAAAAGTATGCTCAGTGCCTCTGGCAATGACATGTTTTGCAAGGTCATTCGTTTTATTCCCTTTGCTAATATGATACAGATGTTCCTTTATTCCTTCTCTAAGCATTCTATCCATCTTGCTGACGAAAAAGTTGAACACAATAAACAGTCAGCCAAGTAAATAATGTGGGAGGTGCTACAAGTGGCAAAAACGTTGAACCTGTGTATTCTATCCTGGTCAGGGTATGTGAAAGTAGAAATGCTGTCAATGTAAGTGCATACACTACAAGTGCCACATGCTAAATTGGCATTACTCCTATATTCATGTTTATTCCTTGAGTAACATAAGGTACTTTTTAAGGATTTCATGTTCCTAAATACAAACCTGGGGGTAGGCGCTATCATTCTGGATATATCCTTGTCTGTCATAAGAACTTTCCAGTATTTTTAATAACATTCATGTGCATGGAAACATTATTAGAATAATGTAATGGTATCCTCAGTTTACACTGATTGTTCCTATTATACATTACTCTGTCTGATGCAGGTTTTGAAAAATAAGGGTTAGCTGTGGTCCCCCTCAAGCTTTTAACCCTCTCTACATTTTCAACTGTTTCTCAATCACTATAACCTCTCATCCTTAAACAATGCTGTGTAGGTTCTACCTGCTCTTAAAATTCCTTTTCACATACTTTTAACTTGGAGGCTCTAAAGACCTGATTCTTAACCACGTTACTAAAAATGTGGGAGGGGTGCATACTATGCCTATACAAAAGATGGTTAACATGGCATGGTTTCTTATACAATTTAGTAAAAATGGAGCCATTTCCATCCACTTCAGCAGTAACATCAAGAAAATTCATACTGTGTGTTGATGCATTCATAGAAAAACATAAATAATTAGTCATGTTATTTACATACAACTCAAACTCTCTTAACTGCTGTTTAGTACCTACCCACAGAAAAAACAAATCATCAACAAACCTTCTGTAAAAAAGTATAAATTTGGAGTAGGGTCCCTCAAATATATGCTCCATTTCCCACATAGCCATCACAGTGTTGGCGTAGCTATTGGCACAAGAGGTACCCATAGCTACGCCATGACGCTCCCAATAGATGGAATTATTAAATACAAAAACATTATTTTCCAACACTATTCTTGATGTTTGTTTAAATAATTTGAGTGGTTTGATGTTTATTTAAATAATTTGAGTACCTTGATGTCACATGATTAATCAAGGGAGGTAGTATATGGTATTGAAACTGAGTTTTTTAGTTTGATGGACATTACCTGAAGAAGCAGATTAGTCTGTGAAAGCATTTGTGGTGTCGACAATAAAAGTTTTTTTTATTGAAATTGGCCATTTTGGAGTCCCTGTGTCTTGCTGGATTAATTTTTTGGTTTTCTTTACTGGGGCTTCTTTAACAGAAAGGGTTGTTATTTGTGTTTGTTGTGCTATCCTTAACTATTAATCTGAAGCCTGAGTTATGTATTAATTGTAGAAGACATGTTTCAAAGCACTTACTGACCAGAAATGTCAAACTTTTGGGCCTGTCATTGTTAATGATATCTTTTCTGTCCTTTTTATGTACCATGATAATACAAGGTAGCTTCCAATTATAAGTTACAATGCCATTTTTCAGTAATTTATTAAATATATGAATCATAAAATGGGTATAAGAACTTCTTTCTCCTCCAGTAAACAGGCACTGGATATCTTATCTGGACCCTTAACTTATGAACTACTTAACTTCTAAGTCAGCTAGAAGTCCATTTTATCAGAGGCTTTGCTTTTTCTGGAGTCTTTTTCAAAAGTTTTGACAGAGGATCCATTTTAGAGGCCGACACTTTGAACTCCATTCACACGTTTACTATGCATTGCACAGTTGATGCTTCTCCAGGTCCAGAGCTGGTTTCACGTCATCTATCCTCCAAGAAATTCTGAATTTCAACTCAGCTACTCAGTCCACTCCCATAATCTCTAGAAAGCTTTGGTAATTTTCCCATAAGTGATTAACACTACAGCAGTGATGAAGGAAAGACGTAGTATTGTGTTAACTGCAGATGTCTAACTAGATCACTATTGCAGTATTAATACCCACCTTCCACTCCTGCCCCCTCCTTTATCCTGGCCAAGGTGGGCATCACATTCCTTTCTCCTCATGTAATTGTCATATATTTTCCTTCCTCGCCAGCTTTTTTGCCTCATTTCTTTGCTGGTTTTGGGCAAGAAGAAAGTCCAGAGTTATTTCATGCCAATGCATCACTTCTGTACCCCATCAGATTCTCGTATTTTGGGTGCATATCAGATGTACAATATAAGAGGAAGGAATGCAAGCTTTGGTTTGCAGGTTGGACATACAGTATCCTTAGCAGGGTACGTCCAAAAGGTCATTAATACTGTAACAGAGATCCAGTCAAATATTTACTGTTATGGTAATTTCTTACACAACTGCACTTTCTTTCAGCTTGACTATCTGATTGTAAATATTTGGGACTCAAGTAATATACTGGAGCTCCAGTGCCTAGACATAATCAAGGATGCCAAGTCTTGGAAAAGTCATCTTTCAAGGCACTGATTACATCTTGATTCATTTCACACTTTAATGGAAAGTTCAAGTAATGGTCAACACATATAACATTGATACTCTCTTGTTACAGGAATAGATCTGTACCAGCTTTACTCCATATTCTTTCTGGAATTGAGTAGCCATCATGTCTGCTCTTTGGCTGTTGTGATCTGAATATACAACAGTTCAGAATTACTTGTTCTGTCTGCATGGACATACTTGATAATTTTGATCTTTTTGTTACACCTGACTGTCTACAAATTAGGTGCATAAGTTCTTTCCAAAATTTCTTTTCTTCGTGAATTTGGAAGTTATCACTTTATCTGCTTTAAGCAAACCTTCAAATCATCTCCTCCTTAAATAAAAAAAAATAATATGGAATTTCTTTCTAGACACCAGTCTTCTACTGTAGCCAACTCTTCATGGCATTTTTTTTTAAGCATGCTTGTGTTATGTTCTTCTTCAGTATATCTCTGAAACTTAAAGCTTTTTTGTCATACATAGTTAACTGTGGTATGAAATAATATAAAATTGACTATTTCAACATCTTAGTGATTGCACAAAATGTAAGAAGGTTGCAAAGGATATTTACAGCAAAGTCTTAGAGGAGTTATATGATTTGTTTTTGAAGAATGAGAGGATTGGTTACCTAACTAATGCAGATCTGAAAAATCAGGTTCTTCCAAATGCACATATTTCATTTTTTTTAATATATACATGAAGTGGCAAACATTTTCTTTTATCATGCTTACAACCATACCTCTTGCATAGCTTATCAATGATGTGCTTTTTATGGTTCATTTTTATTACCTTTCTTAACAAATGTATTTCCTTTGCATTCTTGCGCAGTTCTGCACATCTCTAACTATTCTGTTAGCTTTTTACTTAAGCCTAAATCACATTGCCTAGATATATTTTTAATATTAGAGCTATGCCTTGTAGCCATCTCCCTCTCATTTGATAGTTTTATCTTCTTCTTCTTCTTTCGGCTTTTCCCAGTTATGGGTCGCCACAGTGGAACTCCAGTCTGCTAATGATTGGCAGTAGATTTTTCCGGTGCCGAGGTGCCAGCTCGACGCCCAACCTTCAACGAAGGCACGCCCATTTACACATGTCTTTCGAGCACAGCTCGACCGCAGGGAGGACATTCGGACTCCACACAGAAGGCGCTCCAGCTGAGAATCGAACGGGAGAACCTCTTGCTGTGAGGCGACAACGCTACCGGTGCACCACCGCAGCTTTCATTTGATAGTTTTATATCCTACAGATAACATTATCTTGTAGTAATAGATCATGTAACCCAGCAGGGTTGCAGTTTTTGGCTTAGTAATAATTCAGTGGGATCTTGTACCTTGTAAAGGATGACTTGCAGATTATATGAACTTTTTTTCTCAGTTAACAGTAGTTCTGAAAATTTGTCTCATCGGTCTTATTTGCCTTTAAATCAGTCTTATTGCTTTAATTAAGTATTCCCTCTAACTTGCAAATACATACCACACTTTACCTTCTTAGACTTTTCATCTGTCCAACTCAAAGTCAGGAGCAAATCAAACTTCTGGATCTACAGTGTGCAGTTTTCAAACAAATTGCCTTGTAGAGAAAGAATTTGATACAGTGTAACATTTTTTTATAATATAAAACAGAATGCAAGAGGTGTTGTGCTTCCATCCTTCTAGCTTTATCTTTCATTCTGTGCAACAGTGCACTGAATTCAGACTGTATGGCATTTCATCCTAATATTCTTATAACTATAAGGGTGCTGCTTAAACAAATAATGTCTTCTTTTAAAGCTGTAGTCCATGTGGGGTGCCTGCTTGTAAAATTACATGTTTATTAGAGCAAGGGGACACAGTTAGAAGATGTCTCTTGGTGGCACAAGAAAGTGGATACAAAGACATTTATTGCAGTGGAAAGATGTTAAATATTTGAACTATCATTCAAGAAGAGGTGCTAGAGTCCAAGTCAGTGACTTATTTAAAAATACTTACCTAAGTGTAAAACAGTTCTTATGAGGAGATGGGAAAAAAGAAATAAGCCTTTGCTTAGGTAAGATCTGCTGCTTGTATTGTCTGTTAGGTAGGGAAATTAATAGACTAAGTGGGCCAGCTGTTACTTATCTACCATCAAATTGTTAGTTAATTTATGTATTTTTTCCTAGGATGCTGAACAGGCTAGTGATCAACTCTCTAATGTGCAATGACTTAACTGTGACTTTGGGGGTTTTCATCTAAAGATCAAGATTATGGTACCTTTCTCTGAGCTGTAGCAGTGTAGGGGGTTTAATATATAGTATATATTAGCAGAAAAGGAGGTTGAGAGTTTGCCCCCTTGCAAAAATAATTTCATTAGTGTTTTTGCATTTTAAGTCTGCTTTACCTTCAAATATCATGTTGTTTTATGACTGGGATTATGTATTGATCACAAGACAGTTGCAGATTCATTAGGAAAGTATTTTCAAATTATTTATTGTAGCATAGAAGTGTTCTTGACCTCTTAATGTGCTCCAAACCAGTTACTTTACATGGGGAGGGCTGTGGTCTAGACTCTCGTGGTAGGAGAGTGTGGCCTACACCCTTCTAAACTTTGAATTGCTGGTGAAGGCTTATTGTGCCTGTTATTCTAAGTGTCTTTATCCTGGTGTAAGCACTTGGGTTCCAAACCAGTTACTTTGCATTAGAAGAATTTGTGGTCTAAACTCTTGTGGCAGGAGAAGATAGCCTACACCCTTCTAGCTGAAAATTGTTGGTTGAAGGCCAATTGTGTCTGTTATTCTGAAGTGTCTTACTTCTGGCTTAAGCACTTGTGCTCCAAAACCAGTTGTTTTACATTAGGAAGGTTTGTGGTCCAGACTCCTGTGGTGGGATAGTGTGGCCTACATCCTTCTATGCTGGGAATTGCTGGTGAATTGCATTATTTAAACTGTTTTCTGCTGTTGTGACTGCGATTTTATGCACTTTGCATTTCTAGTACTTCTGCATTTTATAGCATAGGCTAGATTCAGACTCAATTAATCTAGACTGTTTGGTATGACTTGAGCACTTAAACCAATTCTTCACTGAGATACTGAAATATCTGAGGCATCCATTCCTTCTAACTAACTATAACCTGTTTTTGCTCTAATATTGCACTTTTAATTTGTATTTGTATTCCACTCACTGACTGAATATTTTTGTCACATTTTACTGTACACTGTACTAGTTCAGCTGTAGCACTGCCCAGTTCCAAGTTTGCTATCTCTGGCTCTGTTTTGTAACTTCTGATCATCGACTTCAAGCCACCTTTGTTGGTGAAGGCCCTTCTACACCCTTGTGTGAGGGAAGTGCTGTCTGGGTCCCATCTACTTGAGGGTGATCGGACTAGAGCTCAAGAGAACATTCTTATTGGCTAGTTTGAGTTTTATTTATTTTATTTAAGCCCCACGTTTGCACTTATTTGTGTCTAGAGCTCCATCTTGCACTGTCATGTAGCTATGGTTACTGTTGGTGGTTATAGATGCAAATGTTTTGTTTGTTAAATTTTCCCTTAGCACTTTGCTTGTGGTCCTCCAGAGGTTTCTGGCAGCCCTGCTCTACTGTCAGGTGGAACAATAAGCCTAGCCTCAGAGGTACCAATACACTTCTTACCCATTAGCCATTCCTAATTGCGACCTTTTTTCCTGGTCATATAAATTTACCAAGCACTATGGACGGACAATTTCCAATAGTTTCTCCAGCCAGCTTGGTCAACATGGGCATCCTGAGGCAGTGCGGCAACTGCCTCATGTTCGCCGACAACCCTCTACTCCTAGTTCACACAAACACAACATGTGAGAGATGCAACTGTATTAAGAACCCATTCTCTATCACACAACAGTCAGTACATACGACGGTGAGCGGGTTGCCATCATGCACACCTCACCTCCTACTCCACCTAACCCCACATCACACATACCTACATATATGGAGGTTCTCAAAAGAAGCATACGCAAACAGCAGAGACTTCCCAAACATAAACACAAGCATGTTACACATAATACTTCCTCTGCAGAACACATTACACATAATAGCTCATGCACCCATGTCTCTCCAGTCAAACCCTTAAAGCAAAATACAAAATCAAACATATTAGCCATAGCTGATTCCGTTGTGAAACACACTAATGCCCCTCTTACCAGGCTGGATAAGGAAATGCTCATCATCGGCTGTCTGTCAGGTGCCAGGATACGCCATATAACACATGCACTCAAGTCTCTCAACAACAGGTACTGTTATGACTCCGTCATAGTCTATGTTGGTGTGAACAACTTGAGATGTAAATTTCTGGGCTATAAGAAGAGAAACATGACTGAGCTGTCAGACTATGCATCTCAGACAGTTATGTCACTAGCCGTAAGCAGCATTTTACCTTCACTTAGGATGATACCTCAATACAAACAGAAAATTATTGACTTCAGTAATTGGCGTAGCTTCTGGTGTCATTCTAAGGGGAATCCGCTATCTGTCAGCATGGGATGACATGATCGACAGACCTTGATGCTTTACCAGAGATGGTTTTCCTCTGCCACCCTTGGGATTTTGGCTACTGGCTAAGGCTATTGCCACCCCCATAGTGCCTGTTTTAGGCAGTGTCTCAAGGACAAAATTCCCAATGTAAAAACTCCATCTAAAAACTACCTCAAGGTTATGCTGCTAAATGCTAGGTTTCTCAACATGAAATTGCACTCACTGGAAGCTGTCCTCACCTTGGAAGATGCAGACATTTGTGCAGTCACGGAGATCTGGTTCAAGGCTGTGGAGAGCAACCCAGCTATACCGGGTTACACCTCCTTCCACATGCCCAGATCTTAAACTGAAGGTGTGAAAACTAAAGGAGGCATTGTATCAATATTTATTAAAGATAAATACACCTCCAGACTGGTTAAACAGTATGATTCCCTGGAGGCACTGCAGGTGCAATTAACTGTTGGTAGGAAACTTATTCAAGTCATTGTCAGCTAAGGACCCCCTCCATGAATCAGGACACCGACTCTGCCTGTTTGGATCTACTTAAGTCTGTCAAGATATATCCAAACACCATGGTTTTGGGCAACTTGAGCTACCCATCCACTGAATGGGTAAATTACTCATGTTCAAACTCACGTACCCAAAGGTTCCTTGACTTTGTTAACTACAATGTCCTGGGCCAGCTGGTTCACACCCCCACAACAGGTGCTGACATCTTGGATCTGGTGCTTACCAATATGGGGGACCACTGTAGCACCCCCACCGTGAGGTCCTCCCTGGTGAGATCTGACCACAAATCGGTCTCATTCAAAGTAACTCACCTGACCCCCCCCAACAGCAATTAAACTAAAAAACATCTCCAAAGCGGATTATAACGTCTTACAGGATGGTATAAATAGCTTCATCGCACCTCCTCCCTCAGATGGAACTGGCATCTGTGCCGAGCTCTACACTAATGCTTTAGACAAATACCTGTATAACTGCATTGACTCAGCTGTACCCGATAGGACCAAAACAAGCTCTCCAAGGAAGAGCAAACCTGCCTGGTGGACAACTGCCATTAATAGGATGTACAATAAGAGGAAGAAATTGCTAAGAGTAAGAGGGAGCAAGCCCTCCTTAACTGGAAACACTCCCTCCTCATCTTAAGCAAATAAGACTTCTTATGAAGTCCTCCAAAGCAAACTATGAGTCCAAATTAGCTTACTCAACAAAGGACAACCACAAGGAATTCTATAGTTACATCCATAACCTAAAAGGAAAGGCCCAGATTTGTGCCAAACTGGTAGTTAATGATACCACATATACTGAGCATGTGGACATAACTAACCAGTTGGCCAACAGGTTCTGTGAAAACTTCACTCCCTGTCTCCACCACACATACCCCATGACATCCCCACACATACCCCATGACATCCCTACCACCTGTCCCCTACATTGTATCTCTAAAGAGCAGGTCATAAATGCCCTCTCTAAGGTGAAAAACACAGCATCTCTGGGACCTAATAACATCCCAGGCTGAGTCCTACATGGGCTGCAACATGAATTAGCAACACCACTGGGTACTCTTTTCAATCATAGTCTAAGCACCAGCTTTATACCAGCTGAATGGAAAACAGCCACCATTATTTCCTTGCTCAAAGGTGGTGATTACACTAACCCCAGGAATTATAGACCCTTTAGCCTGACTAGCCTTATCTGTAAGGCCATGGAGCAAATCATCCTGGACCTTATCAACAAAGATATAAGTAATCTCCAAACACTTAACGCTACTCAGTTTGGATTTGTCAAAGGGAGATCATGCCTGTTCAAGAAAGTCAACAAGGCCCTGGACAAGGGGAAATCTGTGCATACAGTCTACCTGGACTTAGCCAAGGAGTTTTGACACTGTGCCCCACTCAGGCATCATTGACAAAGTCACCCAAGTAGGCATCAACCCTTATATTCTTAAATGGGTCATTAACCGGCTCACTGATAGAACTCATATAGTATAAAATAGGGGAATCCACCTCCAACATCAGACCTGTAACCAGTGGGGTTCCATAGGGTTCAGTCCTGGGACTTCTACTGTTCGGAATCTATTTTTCCGAAGTGCAAGCAAAAACTAAAGTCTGTGGCTGACAAAGTTTGCTGATGACTGCAAACTGGGAGCAGTCATAGAATCTCCAAGTGATGTCAACATCCTACAAGAAGGTCTTACAAACAAATGATTGGTGTCAAAGTCATGCCCTTAAACTCAATGCGAAAAAGTATATTATCATTCCTTTTGGTAAAAGTGATGTTCCTGCTAACTACCACATCAATAGCAACACCTTAAGTACACACTCAGTGGTGAGAGGCCTGGGCACACAGGTTGACAGCAACCTTAACTTTGACCACCATGTCTCCACATTGATAAGAAGGGCATTCTATATTGCTTTTCTCATAAGTAAGGACATTGCCTCCAGAAAAAAAAGAGATTATAACCTCCCTGTACTCTTCCCTCATTGGCCCAATAACTGAGTACAACACTCCTTTGGTATGTACCTTTCCAAGCACCTGCAGCAGTTGGAGAAACCACAAAGGTTCCTCACAAGGAAAATTCAAGGTCTTCAGCATCTTTCCTATGGGGATTATCTGAAATCACCATCACTTTATTCTGTTTCATACAGACTACTCTGAGATGATCTCTGCCTTCCATACAAGGTAGTCTTTGACCCTGCTTTATTGGAAATGCTGCACATCCATAAGTCAAATGGTACACAGGTTACTCACTCTAAAGACCTTAACCTGGTATATGACATTAATAAAACCTGCTGGAGGGACAGATTTGTTTCCCAGAGGTTGCCACACCTTTGAAACAGATTCCCACTTCATGTCAGACAGAGCACTTCATTGGCTCTCTTCAAAAGCAAACTGGATGATTGGATGGGTGACAGTAAATTCACCCGGGAGGTTTCACTTGTGTCCCTCTTGGACAGGGGCAATATGTGGTGATCTTAGAAATAAGGGTAAGAACTTGGCTAGGATTGTAAGGGCCCTAGAGCCATTAGCCTAGTAACTCCCTATGATCCTGGCACCATTTACCTACCTGTAAACACAGTAAAACTGTGTTATGCAGGGGGGCAAGCCCCCCTCCACTCCCCACACCCCCAATACTTAAATATTCTCACTCCGAGATCGCACTATAGTGCAGGAAAGGGTAATCTCCCAGTCCCGCACTGTAGCGAGATCTCTGCTATCATTTGTAAGCCTTTCAAACGTTCGCTCATATGGTGTCAGCCATATGAGTTTCAAATATTTGAAAGTTCGAACAAATGAAGGGCTGCCAGATATATATATATATATATATATATATATATATATATATATATATATATATATATATATATATGTATATATAAAAACACATAATGTACTGAAATCATGTAATATTTTTCATTTTCCACTGTACTATGCTCTTTATTAAAAGTGGTCAATCAATGGCCAAGTTTTAATCAAATTCAAGTTGACATTCTCTCTTGACTCCCAGTAATTTAAAAATATATTATTTTTATCATAAAGAGAAGTAAACCTAACAATATTATTTTAAAATGGCTATAAACATTATAATCCCTCCTCCCCTTCTAGAGAAAAGGTTGGCTAACCATGCCCATAGGAAACTATCAACTTCTTTGGCATGTGAGTACTCAGCAACTTTTTAAATTATTTCTAGGTGACTAGAGATGGTGCCTGTATTATCAAGAATAAAAGAGCAACACTCTTTTTGTATGAGTGCACAAGTACCCCCTTTGGAAGCAAAGGTAAAGTCAAGTCCCAATGTGGTTCTGTAGCACCACATTGCGCACTGCAGTCAGTTTTTGTGTTATTAAATTCATAGACTCCAGAGTGGAATTACTTAAAATTTATATAGGAGCTTAGATATTTTTTTTTTTCATTTCAAGATTTATTTGACCACCCCATAAACAGGAATAATGCCTGCCTAAGAAATTATCTCATCACCAATAACCATGTGAGCAAGCCCTTTAAAAATAGTATGTTATGTAGTCTTATAATATACCCAGGAGGCATCTGTTTTACCAGGTGAGTTAGGAATGTCTTTAGTGTCTCTTTTGTGATGAGCACTGTGAATTTTGTCTTCTGGAAAAGCACATGTGTGTTGAATAGTAGGAATAACATGATCAATATATAACCACACCAGTCTGTAGGTAACCAGGGATAAGCCTGATTTCCAGAAATGTGATAACATTCATGTAATGTTGCCTTGCCATGCCCTCAAGCTCCATTATAAATGTTTAAAGTAATTTTGCAAATAATAATTCCAACAAAAAGTGTTCCATTTTTATAATGGCAAACAAATCCTTTAGCAGTCATTACTAACTGAAGTGGTATTACAATAAAGGGGGTTGAAACATGTTGACTGTTAGTAAGAAACAGAAGACAAAATGCAGTATAAAGCTCAGAATCTATCACTGGTGTATAAATCAGTGATGTCCTTCTATTTAGTGTTGCAGTATTCTTTACATATGGGTTGTATTCCGCTAATCGATCTGACGCCTGGCCTGTATACAAAAGCTTATTGCCACTGCCAGTATGTGGGAGGTTGCACAAAGTCACTGACAACATCAGCCATAAAAGGGACGTCCGCAAGTACCATCTTCAGAACTTTTTCGCCAACATTTGGAAAGGCTGACTCTTACATACGGTCTGCAGTCGGATTTTGTTGGTTTAGTTTTCCAGGTTCAAATAAGTACCCCATAGTGGATTTATTTGCATGCTGTTGCCACTTGATGTTGTTCATGTCATCCAGGAAGGGCAAGTGTAGGTGTGAAAGGCAAATTCCACATAAGAATAGCGACGGACTTTGTTTGTTTTGTTTAGGGCCTACTTACAACCACCATTCCTGTTTCATTTGTCAGGCCTTCATGCCAAAAAATGTTGCATAGTCTGTCAGTCTTGAATCTTTACCTTGAAAATCAAAGGCTCAAACATCTGGCTAAAGACACGATGGAGGGTTCTGAGCAGCTGAGTCGAGTTTGAAGAGGAAGGTGAGTAAAGTAAGACCTGAATCCTCTTCGGCTATGCCTACTCCCTCCAACATTCCCCTTGAGGTTAGTGAAAATCCGGTGGAGCATTCAGAAGTAGAATCCGCTTCTTTGGCAGGTACCTCTGGAGAAGCTGTCAAGGGTGTGAATCCTAGCATGTCCAAGGCTATGCAGAAGTCTGGTTCAGACAATTTGGGGGAACTGCGGCTTTTCCAGGAACACTCCTGCCTCCCATCTAGGGAACAGTCGACTATAAGGCCTATGTCCGGGAACTGTCCTCAACAGGAGAAGCATGTTATAAAGTAACAAAAAACTAAACATCTGAATGCTCCCTCTACCCCTCAGACTGGGATGCCTTCTTTCAGGGTCTCATTAAGGCCTTGTTGGTCTTGAGGCCTTCAGCTTCATCTTCTTCCCTTCCCTTACCTACCTGCCTTTACTTCTTCTCCAGTACTGGCATCTGGGTCTCAGGTGTGTCTGTCTGTACAGGCTGCTGAATATCAGGTTCCTGACGCTGACTCAAAAGATTCCTGTTTGGATGAAGACTCCCAGGCATACTCCATCCAGATTCCTTCTCCTCTGGAATATGCTTCTCCAGAGGAGTAGTCTAATGGGGGAGATTCCCCTACAGAAGAGCTTTCTTTCAGGGATGCTATTAATAAGATGAGAGAATTTTTAAATGGGTTCTTCTCAAATTTCTGAAGAACAAAAACTTCTTCAATTGAAAGTCCCTGCTCCCTCAGCAGTTCCTCCAGTCCTTCCTGCCTTTTTGAATGCCTTTGCATCTTCCTCTAAAACCCTGGATTCCCAAGCCTTTGCCCCCAAGACACCTGACAGATTTTATAAGGTCCCTGATGACTGTGAGTGTCTTTATAAATGTCCCTCTGCTGACCCAGCTGTGTCTCTATTACCGCTGACAAATCCTCTCACTTCTCACCTTCTGCTAAGCTGCTTCCCTCTGGCAAAGAAAGCAAGATTTTGGAAAAGCTGGGTAAGAAGGTCTATACTTCCTCCACCTTAGCTATTAGAACCTTTAATTATCAGACACACATGTCCAGGTACTTTCTGGCTCTGCTTTCTCAGGCTTCCCAGGCTCTTAACCAATTACCTGACTCTTGACACTAAATCACAGATTCTTTCTCTTCTGTCTGCATCTTCCCAGGTAGCTAGACATTCTGTCAGGTGTAGCTATAATGAAGTGGAGGCATCTTCCAGGGCTGCAGCTTCTGCATCTATGCTTAGAAGGCATTCATTTCTATGGCTACGGTCATTACCTGATGACATAGAGGCCAAACTGCTTGATGCTTCTTTGGATAACTCTGTCCTTTTTGGTTCAACAGCTGCAGAACTTTTTAAGTCTCTGAAGGAAAAGGGAAAAGAGCTCCAAAACTTAAAACACTTGCTGCTTTCCCCATTACCCAAGTTCCACAGGGATTTCCCTCTCAGGTCTCTCCTTGTCAGAAGACCTGCTCGCTCCTCCTCTTCTGCTTCCTCCGGACCTTGGCGTAAGAAGTCTTGCAGGAAAGCCCCTCCTTCAAAGTCTGTTGCATCTGCCCCTCCTCCTCAGCAGCCTCTTCAGGCCAGACCAAGCTCTCTGTGACAGCCAAGTCCTTTTCCAAGTTATACTTCTTTATCTCTTCATCTCTCTCTCTCCCCCTTTCAGCCTGGATGGAAATCACTCAGGACTCCTGGGTCCTTTCCATAATCTGAAAAGGATATTTCATGACTTGGAAGACTCTTCCCAACCTTCCAGGGGATACCTCAACCCCCTTTTTGCCAGCTTCATCTGTTCCCTCAGTTGCTTGCTCAGCTCCTTGACTAAGAAACTATTCAGTCTGTTCCTCCAGACCAACAAGGAAAGGGGTTTTATTCCAGGATGTTTCTGTTGCCAAGAAAAGATGGTCCTTGGAGGCCTATCCTAGATCTTTCCCTCTTAAACATCTTCCTGGAAGTGCCTTCTTTCCAGATGCTATCCCTGCAAACTCTTTTTACTCTGATCCCACCTCACTTCTTCCTAGCTTCTCTGGTTCTCAGGGATGCCTACCTGCATATCCCAATCCACTCTCAGTTCAAGAAGTTCTTATATTTTTTGGTGTGTTCTTTGCACTTTCAGTTTTATACCTTACCTTTTGCTCTTTTCACTGCTCCAAGGTTGTTCACAAAGTGTCTAGCTCCAGCCATTGCCTTCCTAGGGGTGAGAGGGATTCAGGTTTACCCCTATTTCGGCAACCTTCTTTTTCCAGCAAGCAGCCCAGATCAACTAAAACTACACCTTGGACTAACTATTCCTTTTCTTCAGGGCCTAGGGTTTACAGTAAATTTCAAAACATACAGTCTTGCCCCTACTCAGGACCTCATTTTTTAGGGTGCAGGTTCAGAACAGATTTGATGATGGTTTACATCCCTGGAGACAAGGTTCTCTCTCTCTTGCAAGCTACATGGAGTCCATTCTGTTTCTTCCTTCCATCTCAGCCAGAAAATTTCTGAGACTGCTTGGATTCATGGCCTCCATGATCCCCATGCTGCCCTTTGCAAAATTACACGAGAAAGTTCCAGTGGTTTCTAAAGAGAGTTTAGTCTCAGCATGCTCATCCTTTAGATGTCTTGATTCCTCTTCTCCTTTGCCTCAAAACAGAGCTCCTTTGGTGGATTCAGCAGCTCTGTCACAACCCAGGCTTCCTCTTCAGGTACCCCAACCTGCTCAGCAGCTCTTTAGAGATGCCTCAGATTTAGGTTGAGGAGCAGGTTTGCTTCCAGGAAAGTACAGTGTCTTTGGTCCCCCTCTCAACATAGGGAGCACATCAACATCTGGGAGATGAGGTCCCTGATTCTGGCCTTGCAAGCTTTTCATCCTCTATTCTTGCAAGAACATCTCAAGATTCTAACAGACAATACCATGGTCCTCTGGTGCATAAACAAGCAAGGGGGTACAAAATGTTACCTTCTTTGTCATCTAGCTATCAAGGCATGGGAATTGGCTATCCAGTACAATGTGACATCGCATGCTGTGTATTTCCCTGTGCTCAGAACTCAGTGGCAGATGCATTAAACAGATCCATGACACAATCCCACAAGTGGATGCTTCACCAGGATGTGTTCCTGGATCTAGTACATTGGTGGGGTACTCCAGAAATGGACCTCTTTGCCCCCCCCCTCAGAGCAGACAACTTCCTCTCTTTTGGGCCAGCGTCCGTCAACCTCAGACTCGGAAGGAGGATGCCCTCTCTTTTAATGGAAGGGGATGTTTCTTTATGCATCCACCCCCTTCCCTCTTATTCAGAAAGTCCTGCTGAAAATTCTGCAGGGAAAAAAAATCTTGCTAGTGATCCCCTTTTGATGAAGACAGCACTGGTTCCCTCTTCTGCAACTAGCCAAGGGTCATCAGTACAAGTTACTTCACCGGCTGGACCTACTCACACAGGACAAAGGATCCTTGATCCATCAACATCTGTCAACTCTGCAGCTGACCCTGTGGGTGATCAACTTCTGATCCCTTTCAGGCACCTTTTTTCACAGGACGTACTCAGGGTTTTGCACGGGGCCAGGAAACTCAATACTAGGAAATCTTATATTTCCAAGTGGAAAAGCTTTTCTATCTGGTGCCATAAATGAAAACAGGACCCATTTTCTGCAGACATTCCTTTAGTGCTTTTTTATCTGTGTGAATTGCTTAACATTGGCATCTCTTATTCCCAGTGAAAGTCCACTGCTCTGCTCTGTCTGCTTGTTTGCCATTTACTCCTCCCTTAACTTCCAGAATGGAGGATAAACCTCTTCCGCAAAGGCGTCCTACACTTGAAACCTCCTAGGAAACCAGTACCACCTCCTTGGAATCTTAACTATGTCTTAGAAAAGCTTACCAAGGCCCCCTTTTACTAGCTTTTACTTCTGCTAGAAGAGTCTCTGAGATTCAGACTTTGATGGCTTTGCCCCCTTTTTTTTATTTTCCACAAGGATATAGTATTTCTGAGAAGTAATCTATCTTTCGTGCCTAAAGTGGTGAATGAATTGTCACTCAATCAGTCCATTCAGTTGCCCACTTTCTTCTCCTCACCACAGTCCTCAAGTGAGAGGATTCTACATTCCTTTGATGTGCATAGGGAACTCAGATTTTACCTGGAGAAAACAAAATGCATTAGGAAGTCTGATCAGCTCTGTGTGTCCTTTCATCCCAGGGCTCTGATGTTCCTGTTTCCAAACAATTTCTTCCTGGTTTTCTAAGGCTGTTGTGTTTTACTATGACTTTCATGGGAAGTCTTTAATCATCTTCTGACAGAGCCCATCTGTTGCCTCATCAGGGGACTTCTTCAAGAGACTAAATGTCCATTACATTTTGGAAGCTGATACTTGGTCATCTGTTCATACTTTTACAAAACATTACAAGTTGGAGACTATCTCTAGATTCACGGCAGGGTTTGCCAGAGCAATTCTGCATGGATTTGTAGAAAATGTTTCTTCACTTTCTTTCTCTGCTCCCTCCTTCTCCCTGTGTTCCTTTTGAGCTTTTAAACTCTCCCATACGTAAAGAATACTGCAACATTGAACAAAAGGACATAGAATAGTTGTGTAAAATCTTGCCATAACCATAGATGTCCTTCTCTTCTATGTTGCAGTATTCTGTCTCACCTGTTTTCACCTCTAAACTTGTTCCTTCCTAGAATGACTCCTTTTTATCTGGCCTTAGGATTCCTTTTCCTCATGAGGCCAACTTATTCTGAGGATGGTACATGCAGATGCCCTTTTTATGGCTGACATTTTCAGTGACTTTGTGCGACGTCCCACGTAATGGCAGTGGCAATAAGTGTTTGTATACAGGCTAGACATTGGGTTGATTGGCAGACCACAACCAATATGTAAAGAATATTGCAACATAGAAGAGAAAGACATCTATGGTTATGGTAAGATTTTACACAACTATTCTTTATACCCCCATAATGTGCTGTAGGAATATGTACACAAATCCCGCAATTGCTAATGTTAAGAGTCTCTGCATAAGTATGCAAGACAGCAAAAAAAAGTATTACATTGAAGATGCCATTCAGGTGCTCTTGGGTCACTTCTAACCAAATGCTTGTCTCTATTTTTATAAAAGTGAGGATGTCTATTAAGAAATGTTTCAGTACTTAGAGTTTGCAGAGGATAATTAACTCACAGTTCCAGGTGGCAGAAGCAGAAACAAAATGATAAGAAATACATTAATTGTAGCAATGGTTGGTTCCCAGGAGAAGTGAACATTTTGGGGCTGGAAAGGATTGTAAAGAAATGGTAAACAAGATTGCTGGCTGGGCTGTTCATTGTGTAAAGAAAATCAATCACCAAAAAGTCATTCACCAAAGGCTTTAATCACAGATGATTTGGAACAGGAACGTTGTCTGGATAAGGCAGTGTCCAAATCGGTATTCAAAAGGCAGGATGAAACTGTAATGTTGGAATTGGAAGCAAGAAAAAAATGTCAGAATCAAAGAAGAATCGCTGGAAGTTGAATCTGACCAGGATGAGGCAACAGAGGTAGCTTGGATGCATTCCGTTCCAGATACAGGCTCGATGGTAGATGTGGAATCTTGCTGGATGGCAAACAACTTAGAGGTGGTTCTGGATCTAGTTTGGATAGCAAAACGTCATGGGCTGTAACTTCTGGATTGAACAATACCTCTAGTTTGTTGTCTGGTTCAGCTGGCAATAGTCAGCTGGTTCACATGGTCTGTCATCAGTGGTGTTTCAGCTATACTTGTCACCAGGTAGGATCTTTTTGACATGCAACAGATGGATCCAGATAGGGATTCCCTCACAATGGATGGCAGTAGCAGTTCTGAGCAAAACCAAGTATGTTCCTTTCCATCTGGGCCTATATGCTACATGGAACAGCAAACCTAGGAATAAGCTCTGTTAGTAATTTCTTACCTACTGTATGTGCATAATTTTTCACATGTGGATAAGCTTCAGCCCAGCCAGAGAAAATGTCATCAGTGATCAAAGCATATCTCATTTTCTGCATTTGGGGAAGTTAAATAAAATCCTACTGAATCGTATAAAATGTTCCCCAGGGTTTTGCTAGTGATTGCACTGTTGCAGGTACTGATTTAGGCACACTATATGCTAAGCAGACTACTCATGTATTTACAAAATGTTGAATGACTTTTGAGAGATGATTTGCATACCAGTCTTTGGAAACCTGTTTGATTAATGCATCTTTGCCCAATTGATAAGGTAAGTGATATGCTTTAACTAGATTATTTAGGAAATTTAGTGGGGTTACTAGCCAACCATCCAGGTGGTACCACAAAAGCTTCAGAGAGCAGCTACAGCCATCACTTATCCACCTCCTTCTCTCAGAGTCTTCTGTCTGATCTTGAAAAGACAGTAACTCATGTAAAGGAAAATTGCTATTATTTTCATTCAGTTTCTGCAAAAATGTAGCCTGAACAGGATTAGACAATGCAGCTTGTCTGCAGGCCGTATCAGCAAAAGTGTTGCCCTTGGTTAAAAAGGAACTGTCAGTCGTGTGCAGCACATTTTACTGCAGCTGTTTCTCTCAGTAACAGTAAAGCTTTCAACAGTTTAGTAACAAAAAAATCATTTTTAATAACTGTCCCTGGTAATGTTAAATAATGTCTGTCTTGCCAAAGTGTACCAAAGTCATTCACAACTCCACATGCATACAGAGAATCAGTATATAGGGTTACTGAGTTATCTTTCCCAGTTTTATATGCTTCAGTTATAGCTACTAATTCAGCTGCTTAAGCAGATGCATTTCCATTCAATTATCCAATTAATAAAATGTTTTCTTATGTGCAAACGGAAAAGGCTGCTATGAGTTCACCATCGTCTCTTCAAACACAGGAGCTATCTACAAAAAGGATGAGATCTAGATTCTGTAAAGGAACTCATATCTAATCTAGGAGAAAGCACAGTGTTTGTAACAACTGCATAATCATGGGGTTCTCCTTCATTCTCTGTAAGGATTAACGAAGCACATTTAAGTAGTGGACATCAAACAGTCTGTAAAGAAGGGTTATTAAACAAAGACAATTCATATTTAGACAATTGTGCTGCAAATAAATATTGTGTTTTAGTCTTCAGTAACAAAGTTTCTAGAGAATGTGAAATTGCCACGCAAGTCTAGTGCCCGAGAGTTAGTGCAGCTGCTATGTCCACAATGCATGCCATTGTGGCCACTGCCCTAAGGCAGTGGGGGAGGGCTGCAGTTGAAGGTCAAGATTCATGCTGAAATAAGCGACCGGTCTAAAACTATCATTTCTACCTTGTGCTAACAGTCCCAATACTACTTTATTTCTTACAATACAAAACAGAAAAAAAATTCTTAGAATCATCTGATCACCCAAGTGCAGAAGGATTTAAAAACATTGTTTTCTGTTGTACAGAAGCTTGTTCATGGTAATCCTGCCAGGGTAAAGGTTCAGGGGTGTCTTTCTTTAACAATTCTAACAAAGATCTCACCACTTCAGCATAGGTAGATATCCATTGTTGACCGTAACCTGTTAAATCCAAAAAAGCTTGCAGATGATTCAGTGCAGTAGGGCAAAGTGCATCTTAGATTGCAGCAATTCGTGAAGGCAGAACCTGCCTAGCACCTTCTGAAATACGATTCCCAAGTATTGAATCTACGACTTCCGTTTAACTGGAGTTTACTTTTATTAACCATAAATCATAATTCTGCTGAGTGAAAAGAAAAATAGTATCACGTTTACAACCATTTGCAGTTTTTGAAGGTAAAAGCAAATCAAGTACTGAATCGAAGTAGAACTGCAAGGAAATTACATTTTAACTAGTTGTTTCTTCATTTTTGTAGAAAATAAAGTAGGAGACTATATATCCCATGTGGTAACCTAGTCCAAGTATATTGATGAACCTTATAAGTAAAGGCAGACAAATACTGACCATCAAGATGTATAACAGAAAAGAAAGCAGATGAAATACTTATCACTGAGAAGGTGTTGTGTGAATGTATAAAACTCAGTATGGTTACAGGGTAAGGAACAAATGGAAATGTTGGTACTTTTACAGCATTCACTGCACATAAATCTTATACAAACCTATGTGTACTTTTCCCTTTTTTTAACTGGTAAAACAGGAATATTACAAGGACTGCAGATTGGGACAATGGCACCTTGGGCAGAAATATCAGGTTCAATTCATTTTTCTGTTTCTACCAACAAGGGGATACTGAACTACCATAAGCAGGTGCTCACATGGTTTTAATGTTATACGTACAGGTTTTGCATACTACACGAGCCCTGTCTGATTGTCTTGAGTAGCCCAGAGATGTGGAGGGATGGCATTTGATTCTTCCATGTCAGCATTTTCTACTTGCTGTTCTGCTGTTAGAAAAACAAAAAGGGCATTTTCATTTGAACAAATAGTATTAGTATATAATCCCAGAGTTTCATTAGGAATATCTAAAAATACACCATCAGGTGTGCAGTAAACAGTACATCTACATTTACATAGTAAATCTACATTTACATAGTAAAACTACATTTACATAGTAAATCTCTTCTTAACAGATTTAAAGGAGCTATTTCCTACAGTAAAAACATTACTCTTTTAGATGACCAATCTGGATAGGGACAGGTTTAGTTTCTGGATAGTCTATACGAACTCCAGGCATACCTACACCCTGAATCATGTGTTTAGAAAGTGGAAGGTTTTTGATGTTTGCCAAAGTCATAGAGCTAGTATCTGCTGTGTCTACAAGAAGTGGGACAGATGTATTTTGCACTGTAACATTGACAAAGGGACCATCTTGGTCGATCGGTACCAAGAGAAAAAACTGTAGTTCCTGCTCGTGGCTATCCTAACAATTTTGTTGCCACACTGGTGGTTGACAAGTAGATGTACTTTGTGTTTCACTGTTGCAGTCATTACATTTGGGTTATCTGCTTGCAGGTAGCCCTCAGTCAGCCTGATTAACAAAGTCTTGGGTCCTACATTGGTTGCTGTCTCTTCTTCCGTGACATCAGATCGTCAGGGGAATAAAACATGCAGCCGATGTCATTACATCAGTCTTTCTTGCCGTGCGGTGCCCAAAGCAGAAGCAGTTCGCAAGTGCCGGTCGGCCAACTCCTGAAATTTTCATTTTTGAGTTTCAGAACTGAAGTCTTCAACTAAAAGCTAAGTACCCCGTTGGGGAAACTTTTTCTTACTCTAAACCGATGTCATTAAAAGTAAATAATTGCATTTCTTGTGGAAAGCAAATACCTCATAAAGATTTTCATTCGTACTGTATTCCTTGCCTAGGCCCTGACCACGATGTACCTCGCTATCAGTTTTGTGCCTTATTTAAACCACGAACTATCCGTCGTCGGTATATTTGTGCTTCTAAATTTTTGGTGCTTGGTTCAATTATCCTGATATGTCTTCGGTAAGCCATCCGACTACCGACATTCAGAAAAAAACGCAAAGATAAAGACAGAGACAGGCCGCCCAGTTCGCCAGTACTCAATGAGGCTCTTTCGCAGCCCATGATACCCGCTACTTCAGATTTGCAGGCCTCTACTGAGACCCATTCAGAGTCCAGTATGCCACAAGATGCTTCAACTGTGGAACCTGCGGATGTCTCTACCTTGGATGGGTCCGGAGCTGCTGTGCCTGCATCGGCTTCTGAGGGTGTATTCAGGCCTACTGACTTGCATATTAAACCAGCACCATCTTCTTCTTCAAGGCCTAAAACTCGAACCATGCCTAGAAAACTGATGCCCAGACCGCATGGTCAGGCCTCTATGCCCAAAGAACAAATGATAAGAATGACTGAAGACCTTATTACTTTAATCAGGGGAAGCCAACCTTCCCCCTCTAAGAGACCCAAGACTGAGTTTGCTTATGATAATTCTGGCAGGATTCTGAAATTTCTGTTTCCTCTGATGACCAGGATTTACCCTTATCTACCTATGAGGATTCTGATGCTGAGGACTCTATTCTCTCTTTTGGTGAAACCTTGCATACTCTCAGGGAGCTTTTTCTTTGGGAAAGTCAGGATTTCTCTGATTCTAAAAAGAGGCTTAGAGATTTCTTACTCCTGCCCCAGCACCAGCCTTTAGCTATACCTCCTGTACTGGACATTATTGATGATTCCTTTTCGGAATCTAGCATGGCCCTTGACTCTCTACTTCCTGCTTCCAGAAAACTTGATAGATATTACAGGGTTCCCGACTCTCACAAGTTCCTTTTCAAAAATCCTACTGCGGATCCTGAAACCATTTCACAGGGTCCCAAGGGCATTAAACCTACTACTGCCAAAAATCCTACCCCCTCTGATAGAGACTCCGAGACGCTGGATAGATGGGGTAAGAAGGTATGTACTTCTGCAAATTTGGCCATTAGGGCCTTGAATTGCCAGTTTCATATGCTAAAGTATCAGCTGCATATTATTGGATTGCTTAAACAGAAAATGATGTTGATTCCTGATTGTGCTGAAAATAAGGATTTACAGGATTTTATGCATTCTGCTGAATAAGTTGGTAAACATACATTGCAATGTGGCTTTGATTCACTAGCGGCATCTTGCAGGGCTGCGGTAACTGGGTATGTACTTAGAAGGCATGCTTGGCTTAAGGAGTAATCTTTGCCAGATCATGTTAAAGCAAAATTACTGGATGCTCCCTTAAATCAGGGCCACCTGTTTGGCAACAAGGCAAAAGAAGTTCTTAAAAAGATGGAGGAAAAAGCTAAATCTATGCAAACTGTTAAAGACTTTTTACAAGTACAACCTCCAAGATTTAGTAGGCATTGGCCTTCTAAGAACTGGTCCTTTCCTGCCTCTTCCAGACCTTCTCAGTCCAAACCCAGATCCAGCAGAGCACCCAGGCTTAAGTCCCAGGGGACGCACAGGACTAATCAGTGGGGGGGGGTCTCCACTTCCAAATTTGGGTGTAATAAAATTTCCCCCTATGGTAAACTGTCTCAATGACTTCTTTTTAAAACATCCAAGCTCTTCTCAACTGACTGCCTCTTTTGGGGGGGGGGGGGGGGATTGCACTTCATGCAAAGAACTGGGGACTCATTACCCAGGACAAATGGGTTTTAAGTATAGTATCCCAAGGATACAGATTTCACTTCCACATGTCACCAACTCCAAGTGTTGGACGGATCTACCTCCAAAGCAGTGGGCAGAGGCAAAAAGCAAGTACTCTCTCTCTCTTAAGCATAAGGGGCTATTCAGTTGGTACCAGAAGAGAAAAAGGGACAAGGTTTCTACTCGAGATTTTTCCTGGTACCCAGAAAAGACAATTCATGGCATTCTATCCTGGACCTGCCTACTCAACACCTTTTTGGTGATTCCAAAATTCAAGATGCTGACTCTTCACCAGTTGCTTCCTATGCTAAGCAAAGATGACTGGTTGGCAACAGTAAATTTAAAGGAAGCATACCTGCACATCCCAATCAGGGAATCTTGCAGAAGATAACTACGCTTCAAAGCAGGCTTCATACACTGTCAGTTCTCTGCACTGCACTTTGGCTTATCTACTGCACCCAGGGTATTCTCAAACTGCCTAGCTCCAGTCATTGCATTTTGCAAGCAAAGAAATATTCAAATATACTAATACTTGGACGATTGTCTAATTCAGGCAGAAAACCAGGACATACTTTTGAATCATCTGGCTTTTGTACAGAGGGTGCTAACTTGTCTGGGGTACACCCTAAACAAAAAGAAATCACACCTGGTACCCTGTCCCTGTACAACTTCCCAGATGGTTTTCCTCACGCCAGAGAAACAAATTCACTTAACAACCTACTTCAAACAAATGGTCACAAAAACCCTACTATCTGCAAGACAAATACTACAAGCCTTGGGGTTCGTGGCCTCCTGCATTCTTCTAATTCCATATGCAAAACTGCATATGAGGAAACTACAATGGTATCTAAAAGCCTATGGTGTCAACATTCTCAGGATCTAGAAGCAATGATTCCTATCATTCCTTGTCTACGCCTAGAGTTCCTTTGGTGGACAGAGGCCTGCCACCAAAACAAGGGACCACCATTCACACTACCCGCTGCCGCCCAAACCCTAACAACAGATGCATCAGACTATGCATGGAGGGGCGCACCTGGCAGGGAAGTGCATTCAGGGCAAATGGAACCCAATTCAAATGCACCTTCACATCAATCATAAAGAATTATTAGCTGTACAGAATGCTCTGACAGCCTTCAAGGACCACATTCTTTCAGGACAATTAATGGTGAAGATGGACAACACCACTGTTATGTGGTACATAAACAAGCAGGGGGGTACACATTCTTACCCCCTCTGCAGACTAGCCATGGCATTGTGGAACACAGCCTTGAGCTACCAAGTACATCTACAAGCTCAGTTCCTGCCAGGAAAACTAAATACACTGTCAGATGGACTAAGCAGAACCCTCATGGACCCACACGAGTGGAAACTGGAACCAAAGATTTTCAACATGTTGACAAGCAAATGGGGGAGCCCGGATATAGACCTGTTTGCCACCCCCCAGAACTATAAATTGGAAACATTTTGTGCAAGGACTCCCCACAGACAAGCTTGGAAAGTGGATGCTCTGTCCTTTAGCTGGAAAAACCTATCAGTTTATGCCTTTCCTCCTCTGCCTCTGCTCTCCAAAGTACTACTAAAGATCAAACAAGACAAACCAAGGATGATTTTGATTGCACCAGCCTGGCCACGCCAACACCGATACCCTCTCCTGCGCAGTGTGTCACTATTGGCCCCATGTCACCTGCCTCAGATTCCTACCCTGCTGTCTCAGCAGGAGAACCAGATTCTGCACCCTCAGCTTCAAACACTGAACCTAGCAACCTGGCTAATTACCTAAGCTCTCCTTTACCATCCCTCAGTAAACCAGTGATGGATGTCATTTTAGAGGCAAGGAGGCCTAGTACTAGAAAATCTTATGCTGAAAAATGGAAAAGATTCTGTGCCTGGAACCAGTCTCAAGGGATGAACACAGCAGTGCCCAATTTACCTCAGATTTTACAAAACTTGACTGAGATGCTTCACAAGGGCCTGTCTTTTTCCTCAATAAAAATTCACGCATCAGCCATTTCAGCTCATTATAACACAGAACCTCCCCTCTTCTCTCTTCCACTGCTCAAGCAGTTCCTCAGAGTTGCCAAAAATTTAAGACCACCCAGGAGAGCTCCAACTCTAGCCAGGGACCTTAACTTTGTATTGGAGAAACCCCTCCTCCTTTTGAGCCAGCTGCTACTGCAGATTTAAAATTCCTTTCTTGGAAAACAGCTTCTCTTTTAGCCATCACTTCAGCAAGAAGGGTATCTGAATTACAGGTCCTTATGGCAGTGGAGCCTTTCATCATCTTTCATGCGGACAGGGTGTCCCTCAGGACCAGTCCCTCTTTCATGCCAAAGGTGGTATCCATTGTGGCCTTTAATCAGTCCATTCATTTGCCTAACATCTTTCCTAATCCACAGAACAAAGGGGAACGGATACTGCACTCCTTAGATGTGCACAGACAACTTAGATTCTACTTGGACAGGTCTAAACCTCAAAAGAAATCTGAACAACTGCTGGTGGCATTTGCTTCAGGGACAGAGGGGAAGGCTATTTCAAAGTGAACCATCTCCAAATGGATAGGCCATTGCATTCACTTCTGCAATAAGCACCATGGAAAACCTATCCCACAGGGGATCAGATCCCACCCAACCAGGGATGCATCTACCTCTACAGCCTTTCTCAGAGGCGTACCTACCAGGGACATCATAGAAGCTGCTACCTGGAGTTCTCTACATACTTTCACCAAGCATTACCATTTGCCAATTTTCTCTAAATCCAGAGCTGGCTTTACCACTGCAGTTTTGCAGGGCCTTATAGCTGGCCCTAATGCTATCTAAATTCCTCCTCCCATCCTTAGCTTTGGGAATCTACCCAAATGTAATGACTGCAACAGTGAAACATGAAGAACATAGTACAGTTGTGTACACTTACCATAAATGTAGATGTTTGAGTGTATTCACTGTTGCAGTCTTAGTTACCCTCCCTCCAGCCCCCTGACTGCATTTGGCTATACCTCTTCTCTCCTTTTCAATGCTTAAAAGCATTTTGGTGTATTTGCTTTTTTGTTTGAGGTATAACCTTGTATATTTATAGATTTAATTGCTTCCCATGAGGGGGGCACCTGACATCTGGGGCAAGAAAAACTGATGTATTGATATTGGCTGCATGTTTTATACCCCTGAAGACCTGATGTCACGGAAGAAGAGACAGCAACCGACATAGGACCCAAGACTTTGTTAATCAGGCCGACTGAGGGCTACCTGCAAGCAGATAACCCAAATATAATAACTGCAACAGTGAATACACTCGAACTTCTACATTTATGGTAAGTGTACACAACTGTACTTTTTTCATACAGGATGGTTTTTATCAGGTTGCTGTCATGTTTGATGAAGTTGCTTATTGCCCAAGAAATGGGCAGTCATTTCACCAATGCTCTGTTTGGCCACAACGAAAACAAGTATTTAACCATGGTGCACTCTGTGGTGTTTGTGATGAATCAGGGGGATACAAATTTTACTGATACTGTCCTGAAGATTGCTGAAAGAATTGGGGTCTACCTTTTCCCCCACAATTTCTTTTTACCAGTCCTCACCCTCTGAAGTTGGTGATAAACGTCTGAAGTTAAATATCAACTAACTTTGTCGTTTGTTCCTTTTCTTCAGTAAAATATTATCTGCTATGTATTGTGAGTGATTTAGAATTTCCTAGGTATCTAAACTTGGCCAATTCAAACAAACCTTTTTAATCCTTTGCTGTACAGGTGGTAATAAACCCTTACAAAAGCTGCTGACAACCTGCTAGCTGCCACAGGTTCAGGAATCTAGTGTTATAACCTGACTTGGGTAGAGACTTCCAGTACCGGAAGCAACTTGGGCTGTATCTGAGGAAAGTGGTAGCTGTTGCTGCATAGTGTAGTGGAGAAGAAGAACTGGCAGCCTGTTGAGATTTGGGTGGGTCATAAGGTAGAAGGGTTCAGAAGGTAAAGGTAACCAGTCATTGTCTGATGATTCTGGCTGTGCAAGTGATAACTTCTCTAACTGTCATAAAGGATACATATCCCAGGAATAGGACTTGTCATCTGCACATTTCTGTAGAGTTAACGGTTCTATTGACTACATGTAGATGTTGCACAACAACACCACCATACTCCGATAGATGAACAACCAGGATTCAAATGAAACACAAATCTTCCAGAAAAACTGTTTTAATTCTAGCGTCTTGGTGAAAACACCTTCTTGGAATACAAATCGCATCAGACATCATGCTTATATACACACTATACATCAATTAAACAATTAATTAACTAATTAAACTATTTATCCCTCAAAGCAAACTTCTCCTATTCAGTTCCCCATTAAGTCACATAGGGATCAATGTATTAAACTTCAAAATATAAATACTTTCCTTATGCAAAAGGTTCTCCTTTAAAACATTTTCATCCGCACAAAAGCAAATAATCTGTTCCAGAATACTTCCATTTAGCAATGAATAATCATTATGCATTTTCCTAAAGTGAGTAGCGATTGTTTTTTCTTGTTTATAATTTATAATGTCCCTAATATGTTCCATAAATCTTAGCCGGAACATCCTCTTCATTTCTCCCACATAAAACATATTACAAGGGCAGCTTAAAATATAAACTACCCCCTTAGATTCACATGAAAATCTATCCTTAGGAGTAAAGGAAATATTATTAATACATTCAAAACAATTAATAATATGTGGACAAACCGGGCATCTCCCACATTTAATTGTACCTGTTTGTGTCAAAATTCTAGGTTCTGGTAAATCTGATAAAGCAAATAATCCATGGTTTAACATGTCCCTTATGCTTCTACCTCTCACATATGATCTCGAGGGATGTCTTGGCAGAACATTTGCCAGAAATTTTTCATGTAATAAAAATTTCCAATACTGTTCCAACATCTCAATTATTTCCTTACTTGTAATATTATACATAGAGACAAAGTAAATCTGTTATATTTGATTTAATTCCAACACCTCCATCTCATGTATTAGTTTATTTCTCTTAATTTGATTACTTGCATTCTTATAATACACCCTATGTATTGCCTCCTTTACCATATCTGGACTGTAACCTCTCTTTATGAACATATCTGCTGATTTACAAATTTCATTCTATAAAATATCTTCCTTATTACAAATTTTTGGCAACCTTAAGAATTCATTATAAGGAAGGGTAGCTATTGTATGGGGTGGATGGCAACTAGATGCGAGTAGGAACTGGCTACCATCAGCACATTTTCTATGTACCCCTGTCACAGTAGTGCCATCTTCCTTGCCCTCCAACTCCAAATCCAGAAAATGCACCTTATTTCCCTGCTGTAAACCATCAAAACTGAGGTCAAACGGGTTCTGGTGCATCTCTAATATAAATTCCGTAACCTTTTCTACCCCTCCTTCACACACAAAAATTAAATCATCTATGTAATGAAAATAATTCTTGATATGTTGTTTCATGAATTCCTGCCTAAACAAGAACGTTATTTCAAAAAAGACATGAAGAGGTTAGCATACATGGGGGCAAATGGTGCCCCCATAGCAGTTCCCTGATTCTGTCTATAAATGTCATTAGTATAAAGAAAAGAAATATTCTGCAGGCAGAAATCTACCATCTCTGTTATGAAAGTAGAAAGAGGATTATCCCCTACAAAATATGCTACGGCAGATAAACCATCACAATGTTTAATAGATGTGTAAAGACTTTTCGCATCCAACACAATCCAATACATCTCCCTCTTCCACTTAATACCAGCAATCGTTAAAAAATCAAAACTGTCCTGTATATAGGAAAACGTTTTCTTTACATGAGGAAGTAATATTTCATGTGGCAACAGGCCCTTATTATGCAAAAAATAGTTACAAGCCGACACAATCGGTTTTTCTGGGAGCTCTCTTAAATTTTTGTGGATTTCTGGCAAACAAAAAAATACTGCTAATTCTTTATTATTAGCTGCCAAATTAATTTACACATTCTTCTTTGAAAAGTAGCCCAAACGTAGACATTTCTGTAACAATTTATCATATTTTCCCATTGCTCTAGTAAGGCATGTCTTTTCACGGTTCTCATGCACTTCTTGATTATTTAAATGTTCCATACACATTGTATGATATTGTATGGCATTCATTACAACAACTCGATTATCTTTATCTGCTGGTTTAGTTACTAGTTCCTTATTATTTTGGAGCTCTATTAATGCCTTTCATTTTTTTATAAGTTAAATTATAATTGATGGATTTTTATTTTCTAACACTTCCTCACATATATTACCTCCTTCAAAGTTAACTATTGAGTTGAAATGGGAGATACTCTGGTTCTGAAAAGGAGGCATACATTTGCTAACCACTAGAATACTAGAGGTATTAAGTAAACAATAAGCATTGACTTTAAACATTTCTTCATCTCACTGCTGCTCACGATCTTCATTGCATGAAAAAAAGCTTTCATCAGAAAATTGTTCGATTAAATTCATTTCATTTCATTATCATTCAAACTTATTTTGTTAGATAAAAAACATTTCAAATGTAATTTACGGCCAAACTTAAAAATTTCCTGTTTAAAAACATGAATCCGTGGTATAACTGTTGGGATGAATTTCAAACCTAAATTTAAAACTGTGAACTGTTCTTGTGTTAAGTCACAGTTAGATAAATTCACTACATTTAAAATGATATTATGTGCATTACACGTTTCAATATTTAAATTTCTTACTATTATACTGTCCATTTCTATAATCCCTGTTGTAAAAGCCGTTTGGGTTGTAGGCATTATTCCTACTCCTTTTCTGTCCCTGCCATTGTTGTCCTTCATAATTCCGAAAATGTTTTGGTGCTCGAGTGGCTGCCTTGGATGTGGTAAAGGCAGATAATCCTCGTCAGTATTCTCTTGAGTGTCATCAAACCGGAACCATGCGAAGAAGCAAACGACACTGAAAACTTTTGCTTTTTGTTGCCATATTGCATCCAATGTTTGTCTTTGCGCTGATTGGTTGATGTTACAAAAACTCATCCCTCCTCGTAATCATTGACATCTCTCACCAATTTCTTCTTTTGTAGTTAACCAAATTGGTTTCAAGTGCACTTAGTTTGGTATTAATTTTACGTAGAAAATTACTAACATTCACCACACCAATGGAATTGTTAATAGTATTGGACAAAGTTACCAACTCTTGTGTCAGCTTTTTATGTTTCATTTCATCCCTTTCCAACAATACCTGTAGCCACTCCATTACACATTTATGTGAGGCTGCCAACCAACGGCCCTTAAACTGCTTGTCGACAGGACAGCTCTCATCAAACAGAGTACTCGGGTTTTTGACAAAACAGAGACCCCTCGGAGTAATGTCCAGCTCAATATACTTCTTCAAGCCCAGAATATTATAGTGCACACGAGTCTCTCTCTCTCTAAAAGTTTTTCAAATTTATCGCACAGTTCTCTTTTCTCCACCGGAATGGTGGTTAGAGTCTGTCCCACTGCCATAAATGGATTTACAATGCGTTTAGCTCTCTCACTAGCAAACGCATCAAATAAAGGTCCAACATTTTTACTCACAGTTCCATTATCCTGGTTTGGACCTGTAACTGCTTGAGAATTAATGTAGTGCTCCATTGTTCTTTGGAACCCCATCAAGGATCCCAAACCACCAACTTCTCCCAATGAAGAAATTGATTCATCCCTTAACACACAGGGTATATCTACGTTTGGATCCAAAGACTTTGCAAAATATAGCACAAGAACACCACCACACTCCGATAGATGAACAACCAGGATCCAAATGAAACACAAATCTTCCAGTAAAAACTGTTTTAATTCTAGCACCTTGGTGAAAACACCTTCTCGGAATACAAATCACATCAGACATCATGCTTATATACACACTGTACATCAATTAAACAATTAAGTAAATAATTAAACTATTTATCCCTCAAAGCAAACTTCTCCAATTCAGTTCCCCATTAAGTCCCATAGGGACCAATGTATTAAACCTCAAAATATAAATACTTTCCTCATGCAAAAGTTTCTCCTTGAAAACATTTTCATCTGCACAAAAGCAATTAATCTGTTCCAGAATACTTCCTTTTAGCAATGAATTATCATTATTGTGCATTTTCATAAAGTGAGCAGCAATTGTTTCTTCTTGTTTACAATTTTTAATGTCCCTAGTATGTTCCATAAATCTTAGCCAGAACATCCTCTTTGTTTCTCTCACATAAAACATATTACAAGGGCAGCTTATTTTGAAATAACGCTCTTGTTTGGGCAGGAATTCATGAAACAACATGTCAAGAATTATTTTCGTTATATAGATGATTTAATTTTTGTGTGTGAAGGAGGGGCAGAAAAGGTTAATGAGTTTATATTAGAGATGCACCAGAACCCGTTTGACCTCAGTTTTGTTCATTTACAACAGGGAAATAAGGTGCATTTTTTGGATTTGGAGTTGGAGGGCAAGGAAGATGGCACCATCGTGACAGGGGTACATAGAAAATTTGCTGATAGTAGCCAGTTTCTACTCGCATCTAGTTGCCATCCACCCCATACAATAGCTGCCCTTCCTTATAATGAATTCTTAAGGTTGCCAAAAATTTGTAATAAGGAAGATATTTTAAAGAATGAAATTTGTAAATCAGCAGATATGTTCATAAAGAGAGGTTACAGTCCAGATATGGTAAAGGAGGCAATACATAGGGTGTATTATAAGAATGCAAGTAATCAAATTAAGAGAAATAATGTAATACATAAGATGGAGGTGTTGAAATTAAATCAAATACAACAGATTTACTTTGTCTCTATGTATAATATTAGAAGTAAGGAAATAATTGAGATGTTGGAACATTATTGGAAATTTTTATTACATGATAAATTTCTGGCAGATGTTCTGCCAAGACATCTCTCGAGATCATATGTGAGAGGTAGAAGCATAAGGGACATGTTAAACCATGGATTATTTGCTTTATCAGATTTACCAGAACCTAAAATTTTGACACAAACAGGTACAATTAAATGTGGGAGATGCCCGGTTTGTCCACATATTATTAATTGTTTTGAATGTAGTAATAATATTTCCTTTACTCCTAAGGATAGATTTTCATGTGAATCTAAGGGGGTAGTTTATATTTTAAGCTTCCCTTGCAATATGTTTTATGTGGGAGAAACAAAGAGGATGTTCCGGCTAAGATTTATGGAACATATTAGGGACATTAAAAATGGTAAACAAGAAAAAACAATTGCTGCTCACTTTATGAAAATGCACAATAATGATTATTCATTGCTAAAAGGAAGTATTCTGGAACTGATTAATTGCTTTTGTGTGGATGAAAATGTTTTAAAGGAGAAACTTTTGCATAAGGAAAGTATTTATATTTTGAAGTTTAATACATTGTTCCCTATAGGACTTAATGTGGAACTGAATTGGAGAAGTTTGCTTTGAGGGATAAATAGTTTAATTAGTTAATTAATTGTTTAATTGACGTATAGTATAGTGTGTATATAAGCATGATGTCTGATGTGATTTGTATTCCAAGAAGGTGTTTTCACCGAGGCTCTAGAATTAAAACAGTTTTTACTGGAAGATTTGTGTTTCTTTTGGATCCTGGTTGTTCATCTACCTGTAGATGTGACTTTAACTTAGCTGAGTTATATTTTCATTTTCAACCACAGATTCCTTTTCGTTATTTTTAGATTCTTCTTACCGGTCATTAAAAGCTGGCCAACAAGAAGCTCGTACCTTCTTACTCTTCTGTTTCAACTTATTTATTAGATTTTCTAAAATTTTCTTATCAAAATAATCGTTTTTACAGAAACTTTAAAGTGCTATCCTTTCCCGTGACCTCAGACTATTTAATCAGATAATTCCAGCTGTCTCTACCATACTTATTAAACATATACCTGCCTGGAGTCCCGGCTCCAGCTTTTTAAAGCCACTTGTACTGGCGCTCATTATAAAAACTTCACACTTGTACCAAAGGAATAGATTTGCAGCTATAGTTAGTGTCACTCACATTCCCACTGAAGGAATGCTGTTTTCCTTTCTCTATATTTTTGACTAGAACCCACTGTCATTCCTGAGAAGGCTTGTCCTAAGAACCTTTCTACTTGCTCTGTCCTGAAAACGGGGTGTTTCAAGTCCTTCTACTTAAGGCATCTATGGCCCTTTAACAAGGAAACTCTGTTCTTGTATATTGATTATTACCTCACTAGTGCATCTTTCCTCTCTTCATACAATTTACCTGCTCACATGCGATCAAAACTAGTAAAGAAAGTTTTAGTAAAGCTTACCTGAAGAGACTTTAAACTCTGCCGAGATTTTAAATTGTGTACCGTCACACAAGAAATTGCCTGACAGAAAGCCTGTCTCTCGTTAGGGCCCAGTTGCAGTTTCTAATGCAGGAGCACACAAACATCTCAGAACTCTGAGAAGCATGGTACCAAACTGTTAGGTACCAAATAACTTTAACACAAAACAGTTCAGCAGAGAATAACAATCTCCTTTATTGGACAGAAAGACATGTACGTGGTAGACTAGGCAATCATAATCCTCTCTCCTCAAGTTACAAGAATCATCACACTTTATACTTTTTCTCATTAAAGTATCATTTTTGTATCAATTATAAAACTGCCATGTCTAATTAGAAACGAACACTACAGCATTCATTTTGTTAAGATCTTATGACTGCTCGTTTATCACATTCCATGTTAGGCACAAATTCCATAATAGAACATTCTGCTTAGAACAAATCGTACAATTGTCAAACCCTGTCAGCCTTGCTAATATTAGGCAGAAAGTAAGCTAACAGATGCATGCTGAGGGACATTCTGAAAGTTTAATTCTTCATGAAAACATATTAGAAATTAAATGCATACATAAACATTTTTCCTTTCTCTGTATTTCTCACTTTTCACAAGGGTGCCTCTGCAGTGCGGTAGGAAAATTGCATAGGTCCATTTTGTGTTGTGTTGCATGGCTGTTATGGGAATCTGTAGTCCCTGGACTTATGGGGATCCACAGTTCTGTAGTTTGTGCGTACACACCAAGATGGTAACCACTTTTTCTACTTGTTACAGTTCTTTTCTCCTCTTTCATTTGAAAAGTTCCCATCTTCGACACATAAGAAGCACAATCCTCCCAAATGTGACTTAAGCTGTCATGTGCATGATCTAGGACCACCACAAAAGTGGCCATCATCGCTTGGGCAAGTGTAACAGCATCAGTATATGTCTCCATTGCAAGAGTACCTTGTGATGGACTGTTTTTGAAAAGATGAACTTGAGGCCTTTTCAAGTGTAAAGGGGCTTATAACAATTGAATTGGCCTAGTGGATAGTTAAAATGATACAAAGAAATGCAGACACTGGTGTGTAAGGGGACCTGGGATCCTTGACCTTTCTTTAATATGTACTGTTTCAATGGCGGTCTCCATTTCAACAGTTAGATCATCATCTAGTCGAGTACATTTTCCAGGTTTGCCATTTTCAGGTGGGAGTGAGAGTAAGTATATGTCTTAGGTTAATCTTTGACACACAAGATGCCCTGTTTTTGATTATTGCCTCCTGTTTGGCTTTGTCATTCGTAGTTACGGTTGCCTAGTTTTTCAAAAGAACTCCAACAAGAGTTCAATCTGCTGTACTGCTGCTATTTAAGGAAAATCTAAGCCAATGAAACTGAAGGAACAACTGTCAGAAAATCAGTCCCTGCACTACTTATAACATTTAGACCCTCATCATGAAGTGAAAAAAAAAAGGTACAGAAAAGCTAATATAGCCTGGCACCCTCTGCTGAGCAATCCTTAAGGATACAAATTGATACATTTCCTTTTGAAACAGTGTTTTACCAAACTAAGATTATCAAGATCACATTTTAGCGAAGTTAAAGTTCTTCTCAGTTTAGAAGTCTTGTTAGATGGGGCTTTATCAAATGAAACATAGACAAAATACATTAACAGTAAAGGAAAAACATTTCAGCATTTTTCCATTTAAATACAATATACATCACATGTTTTTTTCTTTGCTACTACCATCAGTACAGCATTACAAAAAAATTACTGAATTCTTGTCTTCCCCTTAAACCTTACTCCTCCTCCTCCTGAACGTTATTATGCATGTAATGTGTTCATTCACTTTTCTAAAGTTCACCCTTCCAGTTCATTTATATCCTTTATAATATTCAGTACCTCAAACACAGACGGTGTAGACTTTGATTTTCTAGTAATTGCTTTCTTGACAGCCAGCAGAATTAAACTCAGTAAAGCTTTGCAATATCTAGGCAATTCAGATCATGTATCTCAACTCAAAAGAATCATTCCTTACTTACAGCCATTTGCTCACTCAATATTTCTGATAGAGTACTCTGCAGGGATTTTTTTAAATTTACCAACTCTTTACATTCCCAAAACATTTGTCCACATAATTTTTGTCCACATAAATTGAACAATCTCCTGCAGGAAATAGACTGGACACCCCTTAAAACAACTACCCATTAATGATGCTGTACTATAATTTAATAACACCTTCCTTCACATAGTTAATACCCTAGCTCCAATTCGTATGAAAAGATTCAAAACAAACTCAGCATCATGGCTTTCTAAGGAATGTAAACACCTGATGAAGCAAAGGGACCTAGCCTGGTCAACCTGGAAACAAAACAAAAATGAACAAAATCATGTTAATTTCAAAACACTACATAACAAAGTGACAAAACTAATCAACAGAGATAAAAGGTCATATTATTCCCAGCTTTAACTCCAGCATAAAATCAACCCCAGTAAATGTTGGCACTCCATATCTTCTCTACTAAACCCTGGAAGAAATAGAGAGCACAACCGATCACCTGATACCCCTCCATCGCAAATAGCCAGAAATGTTAACAATCACTTTATAAAATCAATCTCAGACCTGATAACTAACACCCCTAATGCAGGACCCCCACCCCCACCCTTCAACCTATTCAGACACCAAGCACAGACCATCAACTACTTCTAACACTGTCATTATTAACCCCCTACTCAACAAAATGTCATACAAACCCCATTTTCATTTTAGCTCATATCTACTGACACCATTGAGAAACTGCTACAAAAACTAAAACCCTGCTCTACCTCAGCTAAAAATCTCCCACCATGCTACCTCAAACTAGCTGCTAACTCAGTCACCTACCCAGTCAGTATCCTTATAAATAAGTCTTTATCCGAATCAGACGTACCTACCATGTGGAAACATTCTCATATCACCTCCCATACACAAAGGAGGCAACTCTTTTGATCCATCCAATTTCCATCCTATATCCATCTTGTCACCTATATCCACAATTCTTGAGAGGTATCCATCAGCAGGTAATACAATATCTACTGCAAAACAATCTTTTAACCAAAACCCAACATGGCTTAGGATTCTCACATAACACAGTAAAATGGTTTCAGAGCTACCTCAAGGATTGTAAACAAGCAGTGAAATGGTCCAATGAACTCTCATCCTTTCTCCACAACCCTACTGGAGTCCCTCAAGGCTCCATCCTAGGGCCCCTACTCTTCAACATTTTCACAAACAACCTTCACACTGCCTCTCACCCTGAGACCCTCATTCAACATGCTGATATTCCACCATAATCTGCACTGCTCAATCACTACCAGAACTACTTTCAAAAACTCAACAGTCCTTTACTGTAGTCGACTCCTGGCTAAGAAATGCTCAACTCTTTCTTAATCCAAAGAAGACAAAAGTAGTACTCTATCATCCCAGAAACACCTCCCCTGTCACTGATCATTTCAACATCCTTGCATCTGACAACACTGTCATAGAAATAGTGCAGGAAACCAAACTTCTAGGTGTTATCATTAACAATAGACTTTCATTTGACCCCCATATGCAGCAAAATATAAAGAAAACTCATCAAAAACTGGTACTGTTATATAGAAACAAACATTTCTTTACTGCAGCAACCAAAACTACCCTTGCAAAAACATTTTTACTTCTCTCCCTTCTCTATGGTGCCCCTGTCTTAACTAACTTACAAACTTCTACCCTAAGCAAGATGGAATAGTGCTACAACAAAGTTGCAAAGTTTGCCACAAACACTAAATATCACACACACCACTGTAAATCACTCCTAGAATTAAACTGGCTTTAACTCCCCAACCAACATGCCTTTATTCAGCTAGCTACTTTGCACAACCTTATTTTCAAGCCTGCTGCCTGCCCTGCACTAGCCAATCTAGTCGCACCTTACACACCAGACCGATCCTAGATCGAAGGCAAAAATCTCTTAGCTATCTCAAAACCCACAAGAAAGCCAGGTCACTATCTGTATTCATACTCTGTCTCTGTACTTTGGAATTCACTACCAGGTCTATGCCTGGCCTAACCAATTTCAAAGTCTCTTTAAAAACTCATCTCAAAAACACATGGCTCTGCTCCTGCATAAAGCCTGCCTAATGTTCAGGTCTTCCTCTTCTTCCACACTAGCCTTATCCTCCTCTTCTGTCACATTTCAATTCCTCACAGTCTGCGATATCCTAAGGCTCTTCTAACTCCTTCTCTTTCTATATCATATCCTTAAGCTACTGCTCAGGCTTTATTGCTTCTATTCTTCTTAACTCTCTCTCTCACTATCTGCATCACTAACTTTCTTGCTGCAATTTTCCTAACTGAAACTTCTTCTTCTTCTTCTTCTTCTTTCAGCTTTTCCTGGTTAGGGGATGCCACAGCGGATCACCTGTCCGCTCATGATTGGCAATGGAGTTTTACGGTGTCGAGTTGCCAGCCTGGGGCCCAACCTTCCACAGAAGGCACACACACGCACTCACACTTAGAGACATTTTAGAGTGTCCAATCCACCTACAACATGTCTTTGGGATGTGGAAGGAAACCGGAGCACCTGGAGGAAACCCACGCGACCACAGGGACGACATGCAGACTGTGCACAGAAGGCACCCCAGCCAAGGATCAAACAGGAGGACTTCTTGCTAAACTAACATTCTATTTTTCATGTAGTATAACAGTTGTCACACATTGCACTACCTATGTACTATTTTTTTTTTTGGACACTATCTACATCATGTATGGTGAAACTATTATTGTCTGTAATGTTTTTAACTCTATTGAACTGTCTAGATGTGTAGTAATATATTACAACATCTTGTAACAATAGTTTGTTCTTTCAGCTTATTCTTGTATAGTATTTCAAATGTAATTTGTATTGTATTGAATTATACTGTATTCGTATTGCACTGTATGTGGAGCTTTTCTCCCCGGGCCTCTGCTGAAAATGGTTCTGTAGACCCAGTCAGACCACCCTGGTAAACAAATGTCAAATAAATAAAATAAATAAACATATGTTCCTGGTTACCCCTTTCTTCTCCATCACACCTCCAATATTCGCTATCTACCTGAGTAAACATTCTTTGAGGTCTGCTTGGGGTATAAAAATACCAGTGCAAACACTTCCAGGCAAAGATCCTAAACCCTCTGTACTTGGTTACATACTTGGAGCCTTTCATATGCCTTCCCATTGTTTTCTTGTAAATTGCTTTTCCAGGCTCTCTTCACAATCTTTTCTAACCTCCTCTGATTGATTCATATAGTTATCATGCAGTGTTTTATATGTCCTACTAATCATCCCTTTTTTAGTAGCTACTTCTGTTCTACATTCAACTAAAAATGCTACCAGAGCAGGTCTTTCACTTAAAAGTCCTCCTATCCCTTTTCCTGTACTTTGCAGTCAAGCCCTGGTCAGGAAGGCAGTTGATAGCCTGCAAGCCAGATGTCTTCTTGGCCTCATCCTAGTCAATTACCTTTCCTGTTTGAGTTTTTTGCTCCCAGTATCTTGGTTCCTTTGCCAGGTTTCTCCAGTAACTTCCAATCCCTTCTTGCCTATTTTCTATACCCCTACTTGCAGTCATCACTAGTGGCAAAATTTATTTCTCCATTCTAGTATTGGCTTAGTTCTTAGAATACTTTCTGCTGCTTTGTGAATATAATACTCTATGGTTGTTATTCTCCTTAGGGATTTGCATCCAAAATCGCACTCTCCTGTCTGTTTCTTGGACTTCCACCTTGCTTCATCATCATCTGTTTCCACTTTGAGTTATAACCTTCTCCTTGTGTTATGTATATGAGCCTTAACTGTGTAGCTGTAAAATATCCCTTCAAGTCAGGTAAACCCTAAACCACCTTGTTCTATTGGAAGGATCAGTTTAACCAACTTAACACTTGAACTCTTTCCCTCTCAGATAAATTCCTGTTGTCCACAACTTCTCCTCAAGGTAATAAAAGTATGCCTGAACTGTATACAAGACTAAAGGAACTAAAAACAGTTTTACTGCTCGTATCTTAGTGTCCATATCCATGGTTAAGTTTTTCAGTTTTTGTATTATCTTTTGTTTAATCTCTTCCCACATATCCATAGCTGCCATAACAGAAACATTTTTAATCCACACTCCTAAACACTTCATCTTATCATGTCCCCATAAATGTGGTTATTGCTGAAATAATTTGTGTGTGGATGTATAATTTATAACTATAGCCTTTGATCCGAAGTAGTTTACTTCATTTGACCTTCAACCTGTGGGTCCTCGGATCCATATCGGATCTGACACTGCCATATTTTCCAGCTATGGCTCCAAGCTCCATGCTTCTCCCCTACCCATAATGCCCCTGTCTCCCATCAGATCTCATTTGCTGCCTGAGAGGAAGCAACATGGTCCAAGCTCCAGTGCATTGATAGAGCAATGTTTGTGAATTTGTTGGCTTTCTGACTATTTTTTTTTCTCTTAACCTTTCCTATAATTTCACAGGGTTCTTCGTAGCTTGTTTTCTTGTAGACTTTTCTATCTTCCTCCCCTCTTTTCTTTCCTAGAGTGTATGTGTGTGTGTGTGTGTGTGTGTGCGTGTGTGTGTGTGTGTGTGTGTGTGTGTGTGTGTGTGTGTGTGTGTGTGTGTGTGTGTGTGTGTGTCTTATCTTTTGATCCAGCTTAGGCATGGCGGTCACCCCAAAGCCTGGATTCAAAAGATGCACAGAGTGTGGCCATAAGCTTTCCCCAGAGGATGGCCACACTCTGTGCATGGTTTGTTTTGGGGTGGCTCACCATCAGTTCCCCTGTCCTATTTACACTGGGTTTAACCCCAGAGCACTTAAGGACAGATGGGACAAACTAATTGTCAAGGGCCTGTTGCCCACCACTGCTGGGATGGATGTCCCACCTTCACTATCCAGGAAAGCATTGGTTGCTCCTTCTTCTTCCCCTTCCCATTCCACGGCCTCTGGGACTTACCCTCCCTCCAAGAGGTCTGGGGAAGGGGATACAGTCAAGAAAGACCAGTCTCGCAAGCGCTCCCCTGACCGCTTGTCGGAGGCCGGCCCCCCGCCAAAGACTAAGCCTGTTTCCAGGCCTGCTTCCCCTTGGCTCAGGTCCCAAAAGTTCTCCCCTGAGCCTGAGGTTCTAGTCAGCCGGTCACCCCATAGGCCTTCTCCTCAGCGGCTATCCCAGCCCACTTCAGTGGCATCCTCCCGCTATACCTGTAGCATTTCTGAAGCAGAGATGGACAAAATGATGCAGAGATTTATCCGCACTCAAATCCAGATAGGCGTCTTGCCAGGGACTTTTCCCACCAGAACAGGCACCCTCCAACCAGTTTTTAGACCTATTGCACCTTCTCCGATCTGACCCGCGGTTTTGGAGCTGTTGGATCCAAGGACAGTTGGAGTCGAGGGGTCGGCGCCGATGGTACCTTGTACCTCGATGCCGGCGAGTGCCCTGAGTGTGTCTGATCTGACTAGATTGGATCCGAGCTCTCGGAGCCGTATCCTCAGGGTTGGATCTGAGGCGGTGGTCTCTGCTTCGAGCTTGTCAGAGAGGAGCATCCCCCTTGGCATCTCAGCTCCTAGAGGCCCGGCTCCATCTCCCCAGTTGGATAAGAGGGGAGCGGCCTCCACTAGTTCAGCCCAGGATGTCCGTTCCCCCTCTGCATTCAATGTGGTGGAGAGGGTTCTCGCAGGGTCAAGGCCTCTGAATATTTCGTCTTCGGAGTCCATCCAGACTACCCTGGCCTTGAGTGCAAGTCTGACCATCTTGACTTCTCAGGGACAGCCCATAAACATAATGCCCCAGGATGTTCTGGCCTTGGAACAACCCGCTTGCGAGATCTCCCCAGAGAGCCCCCCTGAGGAGCTCCGCTGCAAGCATACATGCAAAGGAGGCACTTGGACTCTCCTCCAAAGTCCCTCACAGAGGACACGGAACTGGATGAAGGGGAAGGTTCCCCAAGATCACCCCCTGAGGATGTCTCCTTTGGAGACATCATGGAGATCCTCTGCCAAAGAGGGGGGTGGCCCACCCCAAAACCAACCTCTGATGAGTCTGTGTTTCTGAAGGCATTCAGCTCGGGCCCATCTACCTCTTGGGTGTCCCCTTCTGCTGATCCACTCGTGGATTTAACAACATCTAGGGCATTGAAGGAGCCGGACACTGTAGAGCCAATACCCAAGTGCCCGGACAAGGTCTTAAGCCCCCCTGCAGACAAATTACACTGGGACAAGGGGTCCCCTGTAGAAGCTATGCTGGATGGTGGTCACCAAGAAGGAACTCACTCAGGGGAGTTCCACGGTCCACCCGCCTGACCGAGAGTTGAGGACGCTGGATCGTTTTGGGAAGCAAGTCTATGCTTCAGCGAACTTCTGTGTGAGGGCGCTGAACTACATGGCACACGTTATTCGACTCCAGAGAGATCTGGTCAAGAAGTCACGGAGTCTACCCAGGGTCCATGTTGGCAAAGGACAGGAAGAAGTTTGATGCACGAATGGCCACCCTAAAATCTGTAGCCAACACGTCCATGCGCTTGTTCTCCCATGCCATGGAGGGAGCTGCACGGGCAGCAGGGTCAGGTGTTGCCATCCGGCGCTATGCCTGGCTCCACTTATGTCAGTTCTTGGAGCCCTTCAAGGTGTCTTTTACCAATGTCCCTTACGATGGTTCTTCCCTCTTTGGGAAGACAGTCAGAGAGACTTTGGTCCAGAGTGAGAAGGACGGGAAGACACTGTCTGCTGTCGGGGTCCTCTTCTCACCACCTCAAAGGTCCTTTTCCAGGAACCAACGAGGCCAGAAGAAGATGTGGTTCTGCAAATCTCAGGCATTTTCCCGGGATGCTCAGGACTCACCTTCCCCCAGAGGCAGAGGGGGACATGATAGATGCTGCCCTACGGGCAGAGGGGGTCATAGGAATTTCGGGTCCCGAAAACCCTTCTCAGATAAACCCGGACAGCAACCCTGAGGGGTTGCTTGGTTGGCCATCTCTGTTGGCAGTCTGGGGTCATCTGTGTCTCCACCCACTAGCATGGGAGTCCATCACTACAGATCAGTGGGTGCTGCAGGTCATATCCAGAGGATATTTCGTTCCCTTCAAGGATTTACCCCTTCCAACAAAACCCTCCCAGACGTCCCACCCATGCAGCGGGAGGAAGCAGCAGTGCAGGTACAATCACTGATGAGAAACCGAGTCATCCAACCAATCCCCCCAGACCAGTCCAGATCCGGGGTTTACTCCAGATTCTTTTTAGTGCCAAAAAAGACAGGGGACCTCAGACCAATATTGCATCTGTCCCAATTAAAGCTGTCAGTAACCAAGACAAAATTCCGGATGGTCACAATTCAATCTATTCTGCCTTATCTGCAGGACAAATACTGGATGTGCTCAATCGACCTCCAGGATACGTACTATCACATCAAAAATGCACAGGCGCTCCCAGAGGTTCCTTCACTTCCAGCTGAGAGCCAATCATTACCAATTTTGGGTCCTCCCCTTTGGTCTCACCACAGCCCCCGGGTTTTTACCAAGGTAATTGCAGTGGTAGCGGCTCACCTGAGGCTTCAAGGTACTCAGGTCTTTCTGAACCTGGACAATTGGCTCTTTACTGCCCCCTCAGAGCATCTGCTATGTCAAGCCAGGGACACCTTCCTTCAATTAGCCAACAAGTTGGGCATTACTATCAATATGAACAAGTCGGCTCTTCACCCTGTTCAGATTATATATTTCATTGGGGCACGGCTGGACACAATACAATTGAAGGTGTTCCTCACCTCAGACAGGATACACAGCTTGAGGCTACATGTATTACACATTCTCCAGACCCATTTACCAATAGCGGAAGCAGTGTTAATAGCTTTAGGTTCTGTGGTGGCCATGATAAATCTTCTCCCCATGGCACACCTTCACATGAGGATACTGCAGTGGACTCTAGTGGTCCAGTGGTTTCTGTTAGACCTCCCCTTGTATTTCACAGAGAATTTCAAAAGCATGCAGGGGCTCCCTTTGGTGGTGAATTCATTCCCAGGATCTCCTCAAGGGATGTCCTTTTCAACCTCCTTTACCCTAAACCAAAGTAACCACGGATGCCTCCCTACTTGTGTGGGGGGGATTTGCTCTGGATGGATAGTCCAAGGCATGTGGTCCCCTCCTGAAACCTGCCTGCACATCAGTGTTCTAGAGATGAGAGTGGTTCTTCTTGCATTGCAGGTCGTCCATGCTCATCTTCCTCTGAGAATGATTGCAATTCAGATAGACAATATGTCAGTGGTCTGGTATATCAGCAAACAGGGGGAAACAGATCTTATCCCTTATGTTGAGAGACCATGAGAGTGTGGGAATGGGCGCTCTCCACCAGCCGTTTTCTGGTGGCAACGCACATCCTGGGACAGTCCAACATCTTAGCGGACAGGCTCAGCAGATCCATCCTGATGCCTTACAAGTGGTCTCTGAAACCTTCAGTAGTGGAACAGATCTTCCTAGAGTGGGGTCGTCCTTGCTGCGATCTCTTCGCATCTCCTTCCAACGCAAAATGCAGCACGTTTTTCACTCTGAACCCCCCTCTGGGTGAAGCCCCCAGAGACACTCTGATTCATGCTTGGCCAACCGGGCTCCTTTATGCATATCCTCCTCTTCCCCTCATATCGATGTTTCTGCAGAAAGCCCAAAGGCTGTGGAGCACTGTGATCCTCATCGCCCCATTCTGGCCTCGACAGGTTTGGTTTCCCTTACTCAAGTCTCACCTAGTTGTTCCACCGTGGATCTTGGATCCAGTCCCGGATCTGCTTTCACATCCCTTGGGGACTTTTCATCCATATCTGGACAGTCTGAAGCTCACTGCTTGGCTGCTCTGGTTCCCATGATTCTTAGGACTCCCAGTCTGTCATCTCCGGTTAAATCCATTCTGGTGGCGGCTCATAAGTCATCCACCAGAAATGTTTATCGCAGTAAATGGAAACGTTTTTTTCTATTTGGGCCATTCAGAGGTCTTTGGATCCTTTCACTGCACCACTTTCAGCAGTTTTAGATTTTTTAGTTAGCATTTTTCACCAGGGTGCTAGTTCCTCAACAGTGAAAGTCCAACTAGCTGCCATTTCTAATTTTCATGCTGGGGTGGACAAGTCTTCATTGGCTTCTTCAAAACTTTGTAAAACCTTTCTCAAAGGTGCATTTCTTCTCAGACCCCCAGTTAAGGATCCCATTCCTCCATGGAACCTCACTTTGTTGTTGTAGGCATTGGTTTCCCCTCCTTTTGAGCCTGCAGCATCTGTGGATCTACAATTTTTGACCTGGAAAACTGCCTTTCTTGGTTGCCATTACATCCGCTAGAAGGGTATCAGGGCTTCAAGCTCTTTCTGTCAAAGTCCCTTACATGATCTTTCACAAGGACAGAGTGTTGCTACGCACTAACCTATCCTTTCTTCCTAAGGTAGCATCTGAGGCTAATATTAATCAGATTATTAATTTACCAGTATTTTTCCGAGCTGTCAGAACAAAGGGGAATACAAATTACATTTACTGGATGTTCATAGGCAGTTGAGGTTTTATTTGCACAGGACTAAACCCTTCTGCAAGTCTGATCAGCTTTTTGTGTCCTATGCCAAGCCCTTTTTAGGCAAACCTGTCACAAAAGTTTCTCAATGCATTGGCCGGGCTTACTCAGATAGAAGTTTGTCTCTTTCAGGAAAAGTCAAGGCTCATTCGACCTGATCTATGGCTACGTCAGCGGCCTTTTGGTCTAGGGTCTCTTTCGATGATATTTGTTCAGCTGCTACTTGAGCCTCATTTCACATCTTTATTTCTCATTATAAACTGGATTTGGTCTCTAGGAGTAGAGCATCCTTAGGCTCTGTGATACTTCGGAATATCCTTCCATGAGGGCCTCCCAAGAGTTAGGAAGCTGGGAACTCTGTCCTACAGGTTGAAGACCAAATTAAGTAAACTACTTCAGCTAAAGAAGTTATGTACTCACCATAACATTCCATTTGAGTAGCTCTGCTTCATTTGTCTTCAGCCGTTCCCCTCTCCTTCCCCCTAGCCTTATCCTTTGGGATACTATATGTCCTTTGTACCGGACAATTTTTGCTGGGATCTTTGGTTATGCCATGGCAAAATTTTTTTGTGATGTTTTCTGTTGGAGGATGAAGTGTTGCATGGTCGGGCAATTGTTATCTGTTGGGCAGCAAACTCGATCTGAAGGGAGACAGGGGCATTATGGGTAGGGGAGGAGCATGGAGCTTGGAACTGTAGCTGGAAAATGTGGCCGTGTCGGGTCCGATATGGATCCGAGGACCCACAGTTTGAAAACAAATGAATTAGAACTACTCAGATGGAACGTTATGGTGAGTACATAACTTCTTTTTTTATCTTCATTAATTTCATATCCCAAAAAGACTTGAAACTGGCTCAAAATGTTCCACAACACTAAGATATCCTTTTCTGGATTTATCAGGTATAAAATAATGTCATCTGCAAATAAAGCCAACTTTTCTTGATTACTATACCAATTATATTCTTGTATTTCTGAGTCCCTTATTTTCTTTGCCAGTGGCTCTAAATATAAAGCAAATAAAGGGGAAAGAGGACACCCCACTTTGTTCCTCTGTTCAAACACAGCTTATTTGAGAGGAACCTTCCCACTTTAAATATTACCTGCAGTCCTTCATATATCCTTCTATTTAACCTTGTTATTGTATCAGGGAATGCAGATGCTTCCAATGCCCTACTCATAAAATCTCAGCTTACTCTGTCAAATGATTTCTCTGCATCAAGACCCAGCAACAACAGAGGCATTTTCTTGCATTCTGCTTCCCTCTGGGTCATCATTGTTGTATTAGTCTTGTCAAATGTCTGCCTATCCTCCACAAAAACACTCTGAACCATATTTATCAATTTTGATAACATGTTTGCTATTCGTTTAGCTAGTATAGGTATAAACACTTTATAATCACAGGTTTAAAATTTAAATGGTCTATATGAAGCTGAGTCTGAAGGGTCTTTGCCATCTTTAGATAACACAGCCACCTCAGCTTCCAAGATGTTTGTGCTTCCTCTCCTTTTAAAATACTGTTGCACAACATCTTCCAGATCTTTATAACTTTCTTCCCTCCTAATTTTCATACTTCCACAGGAATACCACCTGTTACTAGAGACTCTCTGAAGATTAATTATACATCAATGTTTTTATCTCATTACTGCCTATCTTAACAGGTAGTTGTTGAGCCTCGTCTCCCTCTGACCTTGGCATAATTAAGTCTTACATAAATATTTACATTTGCACTCTTTCCTGATTTCTATGTTTCTCTGCTTTATACAGATGTTCATAAAATTTCTGGAATATCTCTAAAACCTCTACAACAGTGGTCTCCAACCTTTTTTGCACCAAGAACCGGTATCATTGTAAGACAATTTTCCATGGACTG
>NC_056739.1:1624046793-1624126793 GCF_019279795.1 Protopterus annectens
GGTGGTTGGGGAATGCTGCTCTACAGGATTTCTTTTTATAGGTTCTCTAAGTCTGGCAACAGCCCTTTCAACATTCTGTTGCCTAATTCATGCTAAAAGTAATTTTGTGCTCTGGAGATGTTATCAAAAAATAGTTGCTTAACTGCAACCTTTCTAAACTCATGCATATTATCCAGATGCCCCCTTATTTTCTCTTTAGCACTCTGCATTTAATCTGCAATACTTCTAAGTAATTTTTATTACTTCTTAACCATATCTTTATCTCTTTTATTGCAACCCTATTTTTAAACTCCATTTTCATTTTATCCCAGTCACTAGTTATAACTTCTGAAGATATTTCCATCTTCCCCAATAACTCCTGAATAATTTCCACTACTCATTCCTTAAATTCCTCACTTTTTAGCAAGTAGATGGGAAAGCACCTGTGTCTTATTTTTACTTCATTACCCTGCAGTTTTACTTTAGTTTTTATTGGTGCATAATCAGAAATAGTTATTGGATATGTGTAAAGCTTTCATTTAAATGCACATCTTCCCATGAAATATAATTTCTGTCTAATCTAGCCCAGTTACTGTAACTTGAGGAATAATATGTAAATTCTGTCCAAGTTCCTTCTACTGAATTCTTCAGAAATCTGCCTTGTTTTGTTATATTGTCCTTTCTAGCTCTCACTGATACTATTGCAAATCAAATTCCAGTCCCCACCTGTAAATAATATTCTTTGCAGAAATTTGATTCTTTCTCTCAAAATTTTCTTAAGCTCTATAAAGGCAGTTTTCAATGGAATATAAATACTTGCCATTGTAATCTTTCTTCTTTGCCAATAACCCCTTACTACCACAGATCTACCATTTTTGTCTTTTTTTTTTCTCATGTGTCACTGTTGGACCCCCTCTAGCAAGTAGTCTAATTGCTCCCTTTTTCTTATCTCCCTGATGTTCTGCTGAATATCCATTCTGAAACCCTCTCGTTGTCAAATTCACATGCTCATTTCTTTCCAAATATGTCCCCTGCAGCATTTTTATTTGCATTCTGCATTTCTTAGTATAATTCAATACTCTTTCCTTTTTATCGACTGTATACCTGTAAGGCCATTCACATTCCAGGATAATATGAACAGCATAGCCATCATCAAAGTCAAAGTAAACTTTATTGTCATTTATGACTACACAATTGCAGTCTAAATGAAATTCTGAGTGTCAGCTCACCAGAGAGTACATAGGAAGCAAGGATAACAAGAACAACAGTATAACATTTCAATTAAAAAACAAATTCAATACAAGACCCACAGAAGGAAAAGTAAACTAATAATAGCAACAAAAACACACAGGATCCCCCAGGCAGACATAAGACGAATACTGTACATAGCAGCATGATAGAGTAGGATTGCACAAGTTAAGATTGTCCTCCTTAGTTCATCTGCATCAGACAAACAGCGGGCAATTTGCACATGAATAAGAAAATATATTGCTACATCAAAGAATAAAAAAAGATGTTGCACATTTTTTCAGTTGAGCTACATATTGTGAATGATTATTAACTAGATAATCTGTGGCTGGTATCAGAGTTTATAAGTCTCAACACAGTTGGGCAGAAGCTGTTTAAGTATTTGGCAGTCCTGCAGCAGATACTCCGATATCTCTTGCCCAAAGACAGTTGTGTAAACCAGCCATCTGCAGGCAGAGAGGGATCACAAATTATTTTTGGATGCACATTTAATGCTTCTTGTTTGAAGAAATCCTGGATTGATGGTAAGTTGGTGCCCACGATTTTTTCGGCAATTCGTACCATTTTCTGTAGCTTCTTTCTGCCATTGTACTGTTCCCAAACCAAACTGTGAAGTTACTAGTGAGAATGCTCTCAACTGTTATGCTGTAGAATGTGGTGAGAATAGTAGGTGGGAGGTTTGCTTTTTGAGCCTTCTCAGAAAGTGGATACATTGGTGTGCTTTTCTGACCAACAGTTCAGTGTTCACAGTCCAAGAGAGATCCTCCAAAATGTGCACTCCTAAAACCTTTGTAGATTTTCTCCTTTCCACCTCTTCACCATTTATCGTGAGTGGTGAGTGTGGTGTTGACCTTTTCCTGAAGTCTATAAGGATTTCTTTTGTTTTATTGGCATTCAGAGAAACCAAAAAACGGACCAGCCCAAGGATGCAGGTAAGAAATGTTTATTAAAAATTAAATGCCATTAAACAAAATTAATAGTAAGCAAACCGGTTTCGGCTGAAAAAACAGCCTTCTTCAGTGCTGAAACAAAGTTCAATAAGTAGTTACCCAGCTTCCAACATCCTGGTCTTATATAGATCCTCATTTAAAGAGATATAGCCAAAAAACCTATTGGATTGTATATACTAAGTGTCATAGAGATCATAACATAATAAAAGTTTATGAAGACCTACTCCAAAATGATGAATGAAAAAGATGAAATGAAGTAAAATAAAAGAATTATTAAGATACATTGCATGAAAAAATGGAATAAAATAAAAGAATTATTAAGATACATTGCATGAAAAAACAGGTTAACATATTATATCATCTCATTAAGTCCAGGTTTGAACAAAGCCCCTAGCCTGGTTATCCGCATTGTTTCCATATTATTAAGTTTATTGTGCCAACCTGCTTTGAAATTTCTATGCATTTGAATTCTGTCAATGATGGTACATTTAAAGACAGCCGTAGGATGTTGAATGGTGTGTTTATAAAGAGCATTAGATAAACGATGGTTTCTAATGGCACTGAGATGTTCACTAATCCTCAGTTTAAATGGTCTGGATGTCTGGCCCACATAGAATGAAGAACAGGTACATGTAGCCAAGTAAATAACCCAGTCTGAACTGCAGTTACCAAAAATGTTAATATGATATACTTTAGTTTAGACGTATTCCTGCTTGAAAATTCTTTAATTTTCAGAATGTGTTCACAGGCACTACAGTGCCCACACGGAAAACAGCCCAGCAATTTGTCACCAAATAAAGTAGTTTGAACAGGTATTGCTGGAGTATATCTCTTATAATGTGTAAACCTTGAATGTATGGTCCTACCCCTCCTATATGAGAAAGCGCATTTATCTGGTAAAATATCATTCAATAATTCATGGGATTTGAGTATGTCCCAATGTCTGTTAATGATTTCTCTAAATCTAAATGTATTGTTCCCAAAAGTCGTAACAAATCTGATTGGCTGCCTAGGGCTAGATGTTTCATGATCCTTCATACTATGATGTTATAATAAAGTGGATCGTGTCACATGCTTAGTTTGCTCAATGGTGTGAGAGATATGATGCTTTGGATATCCACGATCAATGAACCTGTGCGACAGATCTTGTGCACAGGCTTCGTATTGATTCTCTGATGAGCATATGCGTTTCATACGCAGAAATTGAGACTTCGGAATGTTTTGGATGATGTGGCGGGGGTGAGAGCTAGATGCATGTAATAATGTATTAAACTGAGGAAACTTCCTATGTACATGCGTAGCTAAAGTGTGATCCACCTGTCTTGAAACAACAACATCCAAGAAGACAATCTCTTCATATTCAGTATTCAAAGTAAACTGTATATCCCAAGGGTTGTTGTTAAGATACTTAACAAAATCAGACACGTGGTCCTTATCCCCACGCCACACCATCCAACAATCATCTAGATACCTCCTCCAGATGTCAAGATCATTTATATGCAAGTTATGGTCCACATCATAGATGAATGATTGCTCAAAAAATCCCATAAACAGGTCAGCATAAATTGGGGCAAAGGAAGCCCCCATTGCTGTGCCCTTAATCTGTCAATAAGGTTGTCCATCAAAATAGAAAATATTTTTGCGTAACACATACTCAGTAAGCTTGACCAAAAAATTATTGAAGCCAGTAGAGTATAACCCAGATTTGTTTAACCAATATGAAATAGCAGTGATGCCGGCCTCATGTGGGATACTTGTATATAGAGATGACACATCCAAAGTGCATAACCACCAGTCCGATTCCAGTTGTGAATCCTGAATTATATTAAGAAATTCAGTTGTGTCTTGTATCCTAGATCTAACATGAACCAAAAGTGGTTTCAAATAATATGTAAGGAAAGCGGAAAGTAGTTCTGTAAGAGAGCCTCTACCTGAGACAATTGGTCTCCCTGGGGGGTTGACAGAATCTTTGTGGATTTTAGGAAGTAGATATAAATACTGGGGCATTGGCATTCAGGTCAAGGTTGTTCTTAGCACACCAATCAGTGAGTAGACTTTGTCTCTATAAGCACTTTCATCCTCCCCTTTGATAAGGCCCACAACCATAGTATCATCTGCAAACTTATTGATGTGATTGGTGTTGTATTTTGCAGAACAGTCATGGGTGAGGATGGTGAACAACAGAGGGTTTAGCACACAACCCTGAGGAACACCATTGTTGAGTATTATGCATCCTGAGGTGTTGTTGTCTGCACATGTTTTCTGCGCTCTATTTGTCAAGAAGTCAAGGATCCAGTTGCACATGAGCTTGCTAACTCCAAGATGTACAAGCTTGTCAATAAGCTGCATTGGAACCATTGTACTGAATGCTGAGCTGATGTCAATAAACAACAGCCTGATGTAGTTATTTCTTCCCTCCAGATGCTCGACTGAGAGGTGGAGTGCCATTGAAATAGCAATTGTAGTGGATCTGTTAGCCTACTAAATGAACTCTAGAGGGTCAAGGGTGGATGGAGGGTTTGCTGATAGATGCCTTTTAACTAGCCTCTCAAAGCATTTCATGACATTTGAAGTTAGAGCAACCAGTCTGTAATCATGCAAGCAGGCTGGATTAGCTTTTTTGGGGAGAGGGACAATATTTGTCACCTTGAAGCAAGAGGGAACTTTACCAAGAATAAGGGAGGTGTTGAAAATATCAGTTACAACTGAGCATAGTGGGTTTGCACAGTCTTTAAGTGCTTTGCCCAGGAGTTTGTCTGGACCAGCAGCCTTCCTGGGGTTCACCTTCTTAAATTGAGCTCTCACTTCATTTGAGTTAAGGCTGAGCACCCCCTCCTTCTGGTGGATAGGTAACCTTGTAGCAGCCATGTTGTTTTTTTCTTCTTATCTGCCAAAGAAGGAGTTTAACCTGCCCAGGAATTCAGTGCTGTCTTCACAATGAGCTGACCTGAGTTTATAGTCAGTAATCTGTTGTATCCCTTGCCAGAGACTCCTGGTGTCCCTCATGTCTGCAAACTGACTTTGTAATTTCTTTACATTCCCTCTTGGCCTATTTAATGCCTCTTTTTAGGTTTGCTGTAGCTTTGCTGAGACCCTCCTTGTCCTTGGCCCTGAATGCTGTATTTCTTGCCTTCAGGAGATCATAGACTTTTTTGTTGAGCCATGGAGTTCGGTTTGCTCTGATTGTTATGCTTTTGATGTCAGATACATCGTCAACACACTTAGTGATGTAAGCTATTACTGCTTCTGTGTAATCATCTACATTCACCTACTCATTTGATGTAACTGCCTCTTTGAAAATGTCCCAGCAGATACTATCAAAGCAGTCTTGGAGACATTCCAAAGCCCCCTCATGTCAGAGCCTGATCTATTTAACTGTGGGCTTTTCTCTGATCAGAGCCGGTTTGTAGGCTGGTAGAAGCATGATGGTAAGATGGTCAGAGCTTCCTAAGGTAGGTTGTTGTATTGCTCTGTAGGCACCTCTGATGTTGTAGTATGCCTTGTCTAGAATGTTTGCACACTTTTAGGAAAATCTACAAATTTATAGTAGTGGGTAGCACCTCTCTCAGATCTGCTTGATTAAAATCACCAGCAACCACGTGTTCAGAGTCTGAGTTTTTCCTCTGCAGCACACAGATAGTTATAAAGGTTGCTCAGGGTCTCAGTAGTGTTTGCACTGGGTGGAAAGTATACCACTGTTACATATATTCCACTTAGCTCTCTGGGTACATAAAAGGATCTGCATTTTAAGGACAGAAACTATAGATTATCATATCAATGTGACTGAACAATCTTACAGTTTTTACATCATCTTTCATTCATACAGATGTAGACTCCACCTCCCTTGGCCTTTCCACACAAAGCTTGACATCTGTCTGCCCGAAAGAGTGTGAGGCCTTCTGAGCTAAAAGCACCATCATTGATCTTGTTATGCTGCTATGTCTCAGTAATCATGAAAAAAAAACAGGTATTTCTCACCTTATTTTTGCTGTAGAGTTCCAGCCTCAGGTCATGCATTTTACTGTCCAGCGATCATGCATTTGCTAGCAGTATTGAAGACAGAGCAGACCTTTGAGGATTAGTTTTCAGCTTTGGAGCAATTCCAGTCCTGTAGCCCCTTTCGCTGGTTTTCTGACATATTTTCCTCTTCTGTTTTGTCCTGAATGTTCCAGAACATTCTGTCTGATGTTCTATTCACTTTAAGGCATGGTGGGTTAAAATACACAGCTCCAGTAGTTCTGTTAGTATAGTAGGCCCCAGGAACTCTGCCGACTGCAGGGCATCTAGCCAGCAGCATGAAACTGTTAACTGCTTAATTTCCAGAAGCTTATGTCTGCTGTACCTGCAGGCATTATGTAACCTAAAATTAAAGTTAACCATGCTAAAGTGCATGCTACAGCCTGTGCTCCTACGTACACTGATTGCAGTCTGTTCTCTTATTTTCTCTCTTCCCCTCCCAGATATAAAAAACAACTTTTATGCTTTCAGAAAACATAAAATTTTAGCCTTAAGAAAAAGTGCACTGGCTGTCTTTCCCTAAAACTACATTGTACACTGTTGTATTAACTGTATTAAAGTATTAAGATTGCCAGGGCTGTTGTTACCACTCTCCATAATTTCAAACTTCATTTTTTTACTGAACTGCTTGCCATTGCACCTTTACATTTTTCATTTCCCTCTGCAAAGAATAATCAGAATTCTCAAGATTACCTTCCTGCCCCTGCATGTCTCCATGGAAATATACTCAGCAAGGAGTCTTTGTCAGTTTTACTCAGAAAATAATACAGAGCTGCCCTCAGCTGCAGATATCCTCTGAACACTTGCCAGTGGAAAACAAACAGGCTAATATCTTTGCAGTTTTAAGAAGCTTAGCATTTTCACGGCTTTCATTATTTTGTGTTATTTGTAAAGCTTACATGCTTACACAAATACATTTACAGCTTAAGCCAACAATAGCAATCTGAAAAATTCACCCTTGTAAAATAAAAATATAAAATATCCTAATTCTACATATAATGTAATCAGTGCACTTTTATACCCTGACCCTATCCCAGCAGCCCAAGATCACAGATATGAACATTAAACTTGTTTTTGTCCAGCCTTTTTTCTCTTTATACTGTAAAACGTATTTCTTGAAACTATAAAAGTACTTGTTTACTTTAATACCTTTAACCCATACTACAGTCATTGAAACGACCCCCCCCCCACATTTAAAATACCTCTGACTACACACTACACAAAACTGTTTTACTGTATATATAACATGCATTTTATATCATGAAATGTTTTACACAAATCCTAATAAGAACAAAAATTGTTTTACTTAGTTTCCTCCTTTGACCTTTTAAACATTAATGAGGGGTATATGCTTTACTGTCCACCCACAAGTTTAACAAAGTCTACAAAAGTCCAGTGTTTTTCAGCTATTTTTTTCTTGCAAAACCATATTTCAAAAGTGTGATAGGATGCTTTATAGTCTTCCATTTATTCACTAATTTCAGAGTTACAAGTCTTCTTCCTATTAATTTTGCATTTCCCAACACCAGACTCTGAGTTCCAAAGTACTGCTGATTCTTCTAGTAACTCCCATGTTTTTTTTTTTTTTCTGTCTCTCAAGCATTTTCCTTTGGAACATTGGAAAGGGTTTCACTGGCAAGTCCCTCAATAAACCTTACCATCAGAAGAATGAGAAGCAGAGTCCTCTTCTGCTTGCTGACTCAGCTTTTGATGGATAAACTTTTTTATTTCTTCCTTAGCCTGTTCTTATAGGTTCATAGGTTCATAGGTTAGTACTAGGCTATCAGCCCTAGGGCCTATACAAGCCTAGCCATAACAATTCCCTGAATATTTCTTCCCACATTATTTACTTTCCTGGACCCCTGTCTAGCGGGGCGACTGACGTGATCCCTGGGGTGAATTTCCTTTCTCCCATCCAATCGTCAAGGTTCCTCTTGAAGAGGTCCAAAGAGGCACTCTGCTTGACATGTATGGGCAATCTATTCCAGAGTCTGGGGAGTCTCTGGGTCAGGAACCTATCCCTCCAACATGTTTTGTTTATTGTGATGACAAGGTTTAGATCCCTGGAGCGTGTAGCTCTGAGGGATTGGGATTTCTTTAAGTGTCGCATGTCCAACAGCTCTGGGTTTGACATGGCCTTGTATGTTAAGCAGAGATCGCCTCTGAGTAGACGATATGCGACAGTGTATAGCTGGAGTTTTTTAAAGCGGTCAGCATAGGGCATCTGCTTTAGGCCTGTGATTCTTTTAGTGAGGTATTTCTGAGGCCTTTCCAGTTGTTGCAGATGTCTTGAGAGGTACATACCAAATGGGGCATTGTATTCTATAATGGGTCTAATGAGGGATGAGTACAGTGGGTCAATGACCTCCTTTTTTCTGGATGAAAAGCCCTTCATGATGAGGTGTGCCACATAGAAGGATTTCCTGACTGTTGTGGCGATGTGGTTATCGAAGGTGAGACCACTGTCCACCTGTGTCCCTAAGTCTCTTATCACACTTTCTGTGTTTAGTGTACTGCCACCTATATGGTAATTCATGGATACATGTTTTTTCTCAAAGGGGATAACAATACATTTCTTGGCATTGAGCTTGAGCCCATGGCTCTGGCACCAAGCATCTGTTTCTGTAAGGCCCTTTTGTAGAGTATCCACATCATTTGGGGATTCAATAATGGCTCCCAATTTGCAGTCATCTGCAAACTTTGTTAGCCAGAGTCCCTTAGTGTTGACCTGTACTTCAGAGACGTAGATGCCAAACAAGAGCGGCCCCAGGACTGAACCCTGAGGTACTCCACTTGTCACTTGTCTGGAGCTGGATTTGGAGTCGGCTACTTTTACAGTGTGGGTTCTACCAGTAAGCCATTTAGCAACCCATTGGGTGACATAGGGATTAATGCCCAACTTAGTAAGTTTATCTATGATTCCAGAGTGGGGATGGTGTCAAAGGCCTTGGCAAGGTCTAGATAGGCTGTGTGGACCACCTTACCCTTGTCCATGGCTCTGGAGACTGATTCAAAGAAGTCAGTCAGGTTCAGGAGACAAGATCGGCCCTTCACAAACCCAAACTGGGTGGGGTCCAGTGTTTGAAGGTTGCCAATGTCTTTGTTTATAAGTTCCATGATAATACGCTCCATGGCCTTGCAGATAAGGCTTGTCAGACTGATGGGACGGTAGTTTCTGGGATCCAAGGCGGATCCCCCCTTGTGGATTGGGATAACTATAGCTCTGCGCCACTCAGTGGGCACGAAACCTGAGGTGAGGCTATGATTAAACATGACACGTAGGTGAGGTGCCAGTTCATATTGTAGTTCATGTAGTACACAGCCCGGGATGTCATCTGGTCCCATGGATTCTGTGTCAAAAAATGACTTTGATCCTCCAGGAAAAAACACATTGAAGAAAGCTGCATACAGCAGCTTAAATCTCACACCTCCCTGTCAACATGCATATTCCTAGGATAAATTTGCATCTGTTCTGCTGGTGTATAGTAAATAATCATTTTCTACAAACACTGTGCTGTCTCCAGTTTTTAATACTCTGCCCTTCTGCTTCAGTTTTGTCAGGATCAATTTTTGCTGGTATGATTGCATCTTTACTAATATAGGTCATGGGCAGGTTTGGAGCATACACTCAATGCACCCATTCTATTAACAAACTCTTCAGTGGAACACCAGTCCAGGTGGTTATTTGTGCTTTCATAAAATTAATGCAGTCTGTTATTTCCAGTTTCTCTGGTACAGCAGAACATTTCAGATTTTGTCTGTGCACTCTGTCTTTTAACTCTATTATTTATTTAAACAGTTCTTCTTCAGAAACCTCATATTCAGCCAGCTTTTTTTTCATGTCATCCTCTGATTTTTGCAGTTGTATCAGTTCATCTGAATGGCTAGTTAAAGCTTCTTCTATTTTTCCAGCCTTTCAAGTTCATAGATTCATAGGTGGGTACTAGGCTATTGGCCCTAGGGCCTATATAAGCCTAGCCAAAAAGGTACCCTGGCTTTTGCCACCCAAGAAAATTATTTTCCTGTGCCCTTGTCGAGCAGAGCCACAGACGTGATCCCCGGGATGAATTTCCTATTTTCCATCCAATCATCAAGATATTACTTGAAGAGTGCTAATGAGGAGCTCTGTTTTTCACAGATAGGTAGTCTGTTCCAGAGTATGGGAAGTCTCTGGGACAGGAATTTATCCCTTCAGCATGTTCTATTTATTGTGGTGACAAGGTTTAGGTCCCTACAGCGTGTAGCTCAGATTGGGATTTCTTTAAGTGGAGCATGTTCAACAGCTCTGGTTTTGACATAGCTTTGTTTGTTAGGCAGAGATCGCCTCTGAGTAGGCGATATGCTACGGAGTAAAGCTGGAGTTTTTTGAGATGGTCTGCATAGGGCATCTGTTTGAACCCAGTAATCCTCTTTGTGAGGTATTTCTGTGGCCTCTCCAGTTGTAGATGTCTTGAGAGGTATATACCAAAAGGGGCGCTGTACTCTATAATGGGTCTAATGAGTGATGAGTAGAGGGGAACAATTACCTCTTTTTTTCTGGGTGAGAAACCTTTTGTGATGAGGTGTGCCATGTAGAAGGATTTCCTGACCACTGTGGCAATGTGATTATCAAAGGAGAGACTACTGTCCACCTCTGTCCCAAGGTCTCTTATTACACTTTAGGTGTTAAGTAGACTACCACCTATGTGGCAGTTCATGGGTACAGAGCTTTTACCAAAGGGGATGACATTGCACTTTTTGGCATTGAGCTTCAGGCCATGGCTTTGACACCAGGCATCTGTCTCAGTGAGGCCCTTTTGTAGGATGTCCACATCGTTAGGAGTTTCGATTATGGCTCCTAGTTTGCAGTCATCTGCAAACTTCATTAGCCAAAGACCTTCTGTGTTAGCCTGTACTTCAGAGAAGTAGATACCAAACAGGAGAGGACCCAGGACTGAACGCTGTGGTACTCCACTTATCACTGGTCTGTTGGAGTCTGCTACTTTCACAGTGTGGATTCTGTCCATGAGCCAGTTGGCAACCCATCTTGTGACATAGGGATTTATACCTAGTTTAGTGAGTTTATCTATAATTCCATTGTGGGGGATGGTGTCGAAAGCCTTGGCGAAATCTAGATAGGCTGTGTGAACCACCTTACCCTCATCTATGGCTTTGGTGACTGCCTCAAAGAAGTCTGTCAGGTTTAGGAGACATGATCTGCCTTTTACAAACCCAAACTGGGTGGGGTCCAGAATTTGGAGATTACCAATGTGTTTGTTTATGAGTTCCATGATGATATGTTCCATGGCCTTGCAGACCAGGCTCGTCAGGCTAATGGGGCGGTAGTTCCCTGAGTCTGTCGTGGCTCCCCCTTTGTGGAGTGGGATAACCGTCACAGTGTACCATTCAGTGGGCACAAAGCCTGAGGTGAGGCTATGATTGAACATGGTACTTAGGTGAGGTGCCAGTTCGTTCTGTAGTTTGTGTAGAACGCAGCCTGGGATATTGTCAGGTCCCATGGATGCTGTGTTTTTGGCTTTGGAGAGTGTGTTTTTTACCTGTGCAGCCATGATTACAGGAACTTTGCATTCTTCCGGTATAGAGATGGACCCTCCAGGGAGTGGAAGGGGGTAAAGTTAGCACTGAACCTACCTGCCAGGATATTGTTTGAATTGATATTTTCCTTCGGTGGTTCATTTATTTTAGTAACCTCTGAGTACATCTGATTTATTTTCCCTCCAAATTACTGGAAGCCATCTCTTGAGCCAAAGGAGAAGCTTAAACTGCTTTTGGCTGAACAACTGCAGAATCCTTCCCATTCACTGTTTTCTCTTCACCTTTTATGCTTGATTTTCTTTTAGGTATTCCATTTTTTTTCTTTGCTGGCATCCAGGCAGTGTATTTACTAGTTATGCTGTTGATCAGTGTGCAGCCATCTTGGAAGTCGATGGGGCTTTGTTTTTGATTGTATTGCACAAGTATGTTTGTTTTATTAGTTTATTTGGTGTACAAATCCACCATTTTGGTGCAGGTGTTTTCTTGTTAGGTGTAGTTTTACAGCAAATTTCTTTTCTTTGCATCGGAATTCAACAGATGTATGGGATAGAATTTGCATGCATGTGGTTTGGCCTCCCCCCCATGGTTGTCTGACTGTGGAGACAGTATTGCATATGTGGAGTGTCAGTGTTGGGGAGACACCCTTTCTTCCCTTGGTTTATTCCTTTCTATTTTCCATTCAGTTATACTGGAATTCAGGTTAGTGGTTTCCTTTTAGTGATGTGCCAAAGAAACCAACCTCTTCCACTCCTAAGAACATGAACCCATGACCCCATCCAACCAAAAATAAGTCTTTTTTGCTTCACCACTTCCTGCTTGCCCAAGAGGTGGTGGTAAACAGGACTGCTTTTCCCACCATACATGTTAGTTGAGAACTATCCCCATGGATGTACAGGTATTGTTAGAGTACAGGCAGGCCACTAATCTGTTTCAGTTTACCTGTGTCATTTCCCTTCCTCTGAGAGCACAGTTTTAGCAATGTTACTACTGGAGGCCCAGATCCTGGTGTGTGAAGGTCAGTAAGCCACTTAAAGACAGTCTACTGGGGGACTTCACTTCCGTTTTATTATATTCTTTCTAGGAAATGGGAACTTGAGGTGTAATCCAGACCAGATAGGTATTCAGATAAAAGCAGTTTGTGGTAATACAGAATTTAGTATGCTGTTGATAAGGTCCTTGTTATCCCTTCTGAACAGGAGCACTTGGTTCTGTGCTCTTGTCATGCAGGATACATTCCTGTGCATTGCAATTCATCCTTCCCCACAAAAAATATTCAGTTTCAGGGAAGGCCAAAACATCTTTCAGTTTTAGGTATTACCGTATGGATTCAGTGTGACAGCAGGGGTAGTGTGAACAGGGCATCAGCCTAAGGTGCCAACTTCTAGGGGTGCTGATCATGACAGCTTACAGGGTTTCAGTTAAGCATTTGCAATTTTAAAATGGGTAATTTCAGATATCCATCAATAGCCTTGTGGATTTACACTTCAGAAGTTGGTTATGCCGAGAGATTCCTGGACTTAATAAATGATAATTCCACAGTACAAATAGTAAACCAGCCCACTGATGGAGAAATGCAATATTCTAGACCTTGATCTTGCCAAGCTGGTCCCCACATATACCATTCCTGTAGTGTCTCTGTCCCTGGTTAAATAGAAGTTAGTGAACTTCTCTTTCAAAGTGTCAAACATCACCACAGTGAACAATTCTGAATTTTAGAATTTCAAACAGACAAACTTACTGAAGCTCTATGATGAGCTTTTGAAATCTGTATGAATATCTTTAGTCCCCATGATGCCTCAGCTAATACTGATATAACAAAAGTTTTATTCCCACCTGCTAGATGCAGTCCCCCAGTAGAACCAAATTTAAATATAATTCACCTTTGTGGTCCACCAGTATTAATAATCTTTATAACAAAAGAAAACAATTCTAATATCCTATACAAACCTAAATCTGCACACATTAAAGACGCTCAAAAATGATTTGAAAAAAAAAATATATATATATACACACACACACACACACACACACACACACACACACACACACACACAAAACCATAAGGAAGATCAAAGCAAAATAGAAACTGAAACTAACATCTGAAGCCAAGCATAATTATAAACCATTTTAATTACATCAGAAAATTAAGAAATAGCACCAAACTAATCTAAAATAGCATCAGCTACTTTGACCCTGTTGCTGTTGCTAGCATATTGCTGCTATATTTAGTGCTGACTTTACCCCCAGAAGCAATCGCTGAAGTTCTGCAAATCTGTGTGTCCCTTACATCCCTTAAGATAGATAATCAATAAATATATTGTAACTGTTTTCTCAGAGCTAAAAGTACCGTGTCCATGGGTCCAGACAATTTACAAGGATGTCTAATAAACAGCACCAAACATGCCCTCATGGAACCATCCTGAGCTTGTTTAAATTAAGCTTAGCTACAGGGTATGTCACTAAAGTTTGGAGAATGGCTGCTGTGATCCTCCTTCATCAGGCACACCCTACCAAATACCACGAGAATTATAGAACCATCGCCCTAACTAGTCTAATTTGCAATGGTCACAGAGCGAGCCAGTAGTAAGTATTCCATCTACACAGCATATCTTGATCTGCCTAAGGTGTTCAACACCATCCCTCATGTTGGTATTGCAAATAAGCCAAAGGTCCTTGCAGAACAGTTGGTGACTTTGGTTATATCCTCCTTTAACTGTGGAATGTCAAATGCAAAGTATGATTTTCCAATTATCAGCATTTCCTTATTAATGTCATAGAGTTCTGTATAATACACATGGCTTTACAGGCCTTCCCATCTCACTTGAGAGCAACATAACTTTCATAGGTTCACAGGAGGTTACTAGGCTAAAGGCCCAGGGTCCATTAAAAGCCTAGCCAAGTTATACCCTTGTTTCCTTATAGACCAGAGAAATAGTCTTGTATTTGTACCGTGTGTGATCAGCACTGACTGCCCCTGTGAAGGAGGGACGCAGTTGAAACTCCCAGAGTAAAGTTGTGGTTTCCCATCCAGTTATCCAAGATGTGCTTAAATGGGGTCCTAGATGAGCTCTGTCTAACGTGAATCGGCAGTCTGTTCCAGAGGAGTGACAATCTGTAGGAGACAAATCTGTCTGTCCAGCAAGTCCTTTTTATGTCGCAAGCTAGGTATAGGTCCTTTGACCGGGTGAGCCTTGTCCCATTTGACTTGCGGAATGGTAGCAGTTCCATTAAGGAGGGGTCTGAGACTGCTCTGTAGGCCAGGCACAGGTCTCCTCTAAGCAGTCTGTACAATACAGAGTATAGTGACAGTGATTTCAGTCTGTCCATGTAGGACATGTACTGAAGACCTTGAATTTTCTTGGTGAGGAACCTCTGAGGTCTCTCCAGTTGATGCAAGTGTCTGGTGAAGTACATACAAAAGGGACCATTGTACTCTATTATCGGTCTGATGATGGATGAATGCAGGGGCATTATAACCTTCAATCTGGATGCTATTCCTTTACTTATGAGGTGAGCAATGTAGAAGGCTTTCCTCACCACTGTGGATACATGCTGGTCAAAGTTAAGGCCACTTTAAACCTGTATACCCATATCTCTCACCACTGAGTTTGAACATAGAGCATTATTATTAATACTGTAGTTTTTAGGGACATCTTCTTTACCAAAGGGGGATGATAATGCATTTTTTGCACTGAGTTTAAGACTGTGGGTTTGGCACCAGTCATTTATCTGTGTAAGCCCATCTTGTAATATATTGACATCACTCGGGGATTTAGTGATTGCCCGGAGTTTGCAATCAGCGGCGACCTTTATTGGCTACAGACCATCTATTTTTGCCTGAACTTCTAAGAAATAGATCCCAAACAATAGGGGGGCCCATCACCGATCCCTGTGGTACTCCACTGGTGACAGGTCTGCTGGTAGAGGTGGAATCCCCAACTTTGACAGTGTGTGTTGTGTTGGCTACCCACCTAATGATGTATGGGTTGATTCCCAGTTGGATAAGTTTCTCAATGATGCCTGAGTGTGGGATTGTGTTGAAACCTTGGCTAAGTCCAGATAGGCAGTATGCACTGATATGGTTTCATCCAGGGCCTTGGTGACATCCTCAAAGAAGTCCAACAGATTCAGCAGGCATGATCTACCCTTGACAAAACCAGACTGAGTCGGGTCAAGAGTTTGAAGGTCCCCTATATCTTTATTGATAAGGTCCATGATGATTCTGTCCATGGCCTTGAAGATAAAGTAGTTAAACTTATGGGCCTTTAGTTCTGTAATTCCCAGGGTTGGTTGATGGACCCCCTTTGTGCAGGGGGTTAACAGTTGCTGTTTTCCATTCAGCTGGGACAAAGCTAATGCTTATGGTGTGGTTGAAGTGAGTTCCCAGTACTTCTGCTAACTCATGTTTTAAACCATTTAATACACAGCCTGGGATATTATCAGGGCCCATAAATGCTGTGTTTTTGTCCTTGGAGAGTGCAATTCTGACCTGCTGTTTGAAGATACTAGGTGGAGGACTGGTAATGGGTAAGCTATGGGATATGATTGGTGGGGATGGGGGGGGGGGTGAAGTTTTCCCCAAACCTGTCTGCTAGCAGGTTGGCTGTTACCACAGGTTTGGTATGGGTGGTACTGTCCACTACTAACTCTGCATATATCTGGCCTTCCCATTTAAATGTTGGATGTAGCTAAAAATGCCTTATGATTATCCTTGGCAATGGATGCTAAACTGATCTCATAGTTAGCTTTAGAGGATTTTACAAGCTGTCTAATTTGCTTGTTCAAGCTGTGGAGGGCATACTTCCTGTGTTGTGACTGATCTCCCTTGCATTTGGAAAGCATTTTCTTCCCCTTATTGTATAGCCTATTTATGCCGGATGTCCACCAGGGTGACTTGTTTTGTCTTGAGGACCTTGTTTTGATCTTTTCAGGTACTGCTGAATCAATACATTTGTATAGGTGTTTATACAGAGCCTTTGCGTACACCTCAGTGCAGGAGTCCCTACTGTCAGTAAGACAGGGGGATTGAAACTAAGAATGCCATCATCTAGGAGGTTTACTATGGTGAAATTTTTCATTCTGATTGCTCCTCAAGGGGGGGTCAGGTATGATTGTTGCTTCAAACAAGACTGATTTGTGATCAGACTTTGCCATGGTGGGCCCCACATGTGGAGTGGTGCAGCGATCTCTCATGTTGGTGAGGACTAGGTCAAAAAACCTTTGTGCCCCAGGTAGGGTTGCTAACTATCTGTTCCAGGGCATTTGTGTTAACAAAGTCCAAGAACTTTTGGACAAGCATGTTTGTGTTCATATATGTTTCCTAACTGATAGAAGGATAGTAAACGTCACCCATAACCAGACTGTTTGGTTGTATTGAGAGTGGCTCAAGTAGGTCCAGGTAGGCATTGTGGTTATCATGGTTCATGGATGGGGACCTATAGCTAACAATGACATAGACGGGGGTCTTACCTACGGTTAGTTGTACTTGGAGTAACTCTGAGATGTCATTCTGTTTAACCAGTCTAGAGGTGTGTTTATCTTTGATAAAGATTGATACTCCTCCTCCTTTGGTTCTTTCACATTCGTTTTATGGTCTGAGCATGTGGCAGGCATTGTAACCTTGTATGGCTGGGATACTTCCTGCTGCCTTGAACCTTGTCTCAGTGATTACATCAACATTTCTAAAGTTAGGAGTGCTTCCAGTGAGTGCAGTTTCTGATTTAGAGTCCTAGCATTTAGCAGCACAACCTTGAGTTTGTCTTTAGAGGATATATTTATGTCTGGAATTTTGTTCTTGTGACATTGCCTAGAAAAGGCTCCATGGGGAGGCAAGTAGCTTTGCCAGTAACTAAAAGCCAAGAGATGACAGGTGAAGACCATCGCTAGCAAAGCAGCGTGGTCTGTCTACCATATCATCCCAGGCTGACAGGTACTGGATCCCCCTGGAGTGACACCAAAAGCTAAGCCAGTTGTTAAAATCAGTCATTTTTTGCCTGTATTGTGGCATCATCTTTGGTGAAGGTAGAATGCTGCTTAAGGCTAGGGACATACCTGCCTGGGGCACATAATCACAGAGTTCAGTCATGTTTCTCTTCATATAGTCCACTGAGGTATGTTTCAAGTCATTCACTCCAACATGGACTATGACAGAATCATAACAGTACTTGTTGTTGAGAGACTTGAGTGCTTGATTGATTTGGCAGATCCTAGTGCCTGACAGGCAACTAACCATGACCTTCTGCTTATCCCACCTGGTGAGAGGTGCATCTGTCTCACAATAGTCTCATCTATGACGAAGACATTTGCTTTAGACATATTTTGCTTTAGGGGCTTGTTGGGTGAGACACTGGTGCAAATGGTCTTATGTGTAGTGGATTCTGATGGGTATGTATTATGTGTAGCCTGTTTACGCTTGGGAGGTCTCTGCTCTTTAGGTATATTTCACATATGTGGGTTTGTGTGATGTGAGCTTGGTTTGTGTGAGAGGTGAAGTGTGTGTGCTGACAACCTGTCCAGTGCCTGGTTCAATGTGACATGAGCGAGAGAGCACAGATTCTAGATTCAAAGTATCGATATATCTCTCGTATGTTGAACTTGTATGTTTTGAGAGTAGTAGGTTTTCATTGTACATGAGGCAATTGCTACATTGCCTCAAGATGCCCTTTCTCAATCAGGCTAGCTGGAAAAATGGTGGGAAACTGTCTGTCCATTATGCTAGGAGTATTCAGGGACAAGTAGTGAGTGAGCTAGATGGAATGGGTTAAGTTATAGGACCAATAATAATAACCTTTACTATTGGAGACTTAAGGGTGGAGACCTTGAGCAAGCCCACAAATTGCACAGCTGAGTTGCTCTCTGGGGGGCAGTGTTCAATTGAGTTGCATGCAGAGAAGCTGGGAAGCCTCAAAAGATTCACAAGCAGTTAACTACGGGAACATTTTTAAGCCTTTGCATCTATAACTGACGATGGTAACCACTGCTGAGCGATGCGCAAATGTGGGGCTTAAATAGAAGCGAAGTTAAGCAATTTTTAAACAAGCTAACCAATGGTAATGCTCAACATCGAGCCTTGCTCCAACAAACTCCACTCATATAGGTGCTTGACTACACTCTTCTGTCACAAGTGTGCAGGGGGCCCTCCTTAATGAAGGATAGCTGGATTCAGTACTCAGATATTTCTAAACAGACTAGATTCAGCGAGTTAGAATCTAGCTTATGTTAAGATGAAAGTGCAGCAAAAACACAGTAAGAACAGCAAATATCACATTCAAAGTGCAATACAAGAAAAACAGAAATGTACTTCTTTGCAGTTATCACCAGATGCCTTGGATTTCATTTGGATACACACCAATTCTTTAGCTAGTCCCCAACCTCTGAGCAGCTCTACTTAAACAAACGCAAACCTGAGCAAACTTGGGGATTAAGTAGGAGCGAAGTTAAGCATTTTTTAAGCAAGCTAACCAGTAGTGATGCTCAACACTGAGCCTTGCTCCAACAAACTCCACTCAGATGGGTCCTTGACTACACTCTTCTGCCACAAGTGTGCAGGGGTCCCTCTTTTATGAAGGATAGATGGATTCAGCACTCAGATATTACCAGACTAGATTCAGAAAGTCTGAATCTAGCCTATGTTGAGATAAAAGTGCAGCAAAAAGTTAAAACACAGTAGAAACAGGAAGTATTATATTCAAAGTGCAATGCAAGAAAAAACAGATACTTATTTCTTTACAGATATCACCAGATGCGTTGCATTTCATTTGGATACACAGCAGTTCTGTGGTTAGCTGCCAGCCTCTGAGCAGCTCTGCTTAAATGGGCACAAACCCATGCAAACACAGGGCTTAAATAGAAGTGAAGTTAAGTACTTTTTAAACAAGCTAATAAATAGTGATGCTGAGCCTTGCTCCAACAAACTCCACTCAGATGGGTCCTTGACTACACTCTTTTGCCACAAGTGTGCAGGAAACCCTCTTTAAAAATGCAGCAAAAACAGTTAAAAAATCGAAACACAGTAAAAACAGCAAATGTCACATTCAAAGTGCAGTGCAAGAAAAACAAATATTTCTTTGCAGATATCACTGGATGCTTTGGATTTTGTTTGTATACACAGCAGTTCTGTGGCTAGTCGCCAACCTCTCAGCAGTTCTACTTAAACAAAACCTGCACAAACACAGGGCTTAAATAGAAGTTAAGCAGTTTTTAAACAAGCTAACCAATAGTGATGCTCAACACTAAGCCTTGCTCCACAAACTCCACTCAGATGGGTCCTTGATTATACTCTTCTGCAACAAGTATACAGAGGGGCCCTGTTTAATGAAGGATAGCTGGATTCAGTACACAAATATTGCCAAACCGACTAGATTCAGCAAGTCTGAATCTAGGCTATGCTATGATAAAATTGGAACAAAAACAGTTAAAAATAGAAACGCAGTAAAACAGCAAATATCACATTCAAAGTGCAATGCAGATACTTATTTCTTTGCAGATATCAACAGATGCTTAGGATTCCATTTGGATACACAGCAGTTCTGTGGCTAGCATTCAACCTTTGAGCAGCTCTGCTTAAACGATATTGTATATATGTTCATAGGTGTATACAGGGCCTTTTGAAGCCCAGCCATGCATCCCAAATATATGTGACAAGTCAAGGGACCTTAACATTATTCTAAGGTGTATATTTAGGTTAGGGCTTGGATGGTCAAGCATTTGCAGGATGCCTCTATCCATTAGAAACATGGGTATCAAAATAGGAGTGAATTTCCAATTCCCCATCCACTGGTCCTAATTGCACTTGAATTGGGTTTGGGAAGAACTCTGCTTCACATGAGTGGAAAACCTGTTTCAGAGAAGAGGTATTCTCTGAAACACATACCAGTCCCTTCAATATGTCTTGTTTATGTTGCAAGCAAGATTTAAGTCCTTAGATCAGACATTTCTGATGTTATTTGTTTTGTGGATATGCAAAAAGTCCATCAGAGCAGGATCCAAGGATGCCTTTTATTCCAGGTGTAGGTCAGCCATCAACTTCCTGCAGGAGAGTGAGTACACAAATATGGGTTTGAAGTGATCAATGTAGGACTTGTTTGCCCCTATTTCCTTTTTGTGAAGAATCTCTGTGGACATTCCAGTCATTGCATATCCCTGGTCAGGAAATACCAAAGGGGGCACTGTACTCAATGACTGGTCTGAGGGCCAAATAGTCTGGAAAGATGACTTCCTTGGACCTAGATACCATACTTTTGCTTATAAGTTATGCAACATCAAACAATTTCCTTACTACCACAGACACATGATGACTGAAGGCCAGGTTACTGTCGACATGCATTCCCAAATCCCTCACTACTGAATACACTCTTATGGGGGTGTTATCAATAAAGTAGGTTCCAGGTTTGGCCATTTTCCCAAAGGTTACTGTTTGCATTTCTTGACATTGAATTTCATACTGTTGCAAAAACACCAATTATTTGTCTGAGTCAGCCCTTCCTGGAGGATGTTTGTATCCTGGTGGGACACCTAGTATGCAGTCGTTAGCAAACTTGGTCAGCTAGAGGCCCTTGAAGCAAACTTGTTCAGCTAGAGGCCCTTGACTTTGACCTTGAAAGGAGTGCACACAGCACAGAGCCCTAAAGGATTCTGCTAGTGACCAGCCTCTTTGTAGTGGTGGACTCCCCCTATCCTAACTTCTTGGGTCCTATTTCAGAGACAGTCAACTATCCATCGGGTGACAGAGGTTTATACCTAATTCCATGAGTTTGCCTACAATGCCTAAGGTTGGTATTGTATCAAATCCTTGGCCAGGTCAAGGTAGGCAGTGTACATCATTTTGCTCTTGTCCATTACTTTGTGACCTTTGCAAAAAAGTCTACCATGTTGAGCAGGCTTGATCTGCCCATGATGAAATCAAACTAGGTTAGATCCAGTCTCTGAAGATTTTCTATGTCATTATTAATCATTTCCATGATAATTCTTTCCATGATTTTACATATGGTCCTAGTCAGTCTTTTGAGTCTGTAGTTTCTGTGGTCCATACATGGCCCAGAGGGATGACCATTGCAGTTCTCCATTTGCATGCCACAAAGCATGTATGGAGACTATGGTTAAATAGTGGTGTTCTTCACATTGATCACTGCTGCAGTAGCCTAAGCTCAATGGGTTATATCCTGAAGGGATATAACAGCTGGCCAGCTTCCAAAGCTTCAGGGCACTTTCCTCAAGACTGATTACATTTATAGATATGTGATTGTAAGACTGCATACATATCTACTATCCTCACCAGATCGAAACTTAGTGAAAGTTTTAAAACGTGAAGAAAAGAAGTCTAAGATGCAGATATTGTTTAATTTAGCAGAAGCATTCTGGTGTGAAGTGGGAATGGAAATGAAACCATTAGTAGACAAAAATCAGACAGCAACTGAATGTGCTGAAATAAGGAAAAAGAAAGCATATAAGCAGAAGGATCAGACGAGAAGGAAAAAATGTGGAAAATCCATAAATATAGTTGCAAGTAAAGAAATATTCTGGAATAACTTCATATCGACAAAAATTTGATGCAGGGATGGTTAACGAAAGGTGAATTGAAACCAAAATATGAAAGGTTAATAATTGTGACCCAAGACTAGTAAAAATCCATTGAAAAAGTGGAAACAGGCAAATGCAGGGTCTGTAAAAAAGAAATGGAAACAGTTGCACATCTTGTTGCTGTGTGTGACAGAATCATGGCAGAGGACTATGTACTGAAAGAAACAATAATGTAGCAAGACTGTTGCATTGGGGATTGTACCAACACTACAACATAGAAGTGTCTGAGAAGTATTGGAAACATGAACCACAAAGCATTATAGAGAATGATGAAGTGTATATCACAATAGATCACTCATAACCAACAGTTCAGGTGGGAAGTTGACATAATGGTTAAGGTGTTTACCTTATAGACAGAAGGCGCAGGGTTTGATTCTCACAGGAGCTAACTGGCAAGGCTTAAAATGGCCCACAAGTTCAGTTAGCCTAGTACTCATCTGTGAAAATGGATGAGAGAAAACCAGATACAGTAGTCCATGAAAAAAAGACAAAAGTAGCATTGATCACTGAAATTACTACACTCAGTTATTATAGTGTTTTTTATACAGAGAGATGCAAAGTTATAACATATCATGATTTGTAGGCAGAAATGAGAGCAATGTGGAAGAAAGATACTCAGACAGTTTTAATAGTAATAGGAGTAATGGGTGTAATAAAAAAGATTTTACAGTCTTATTTAGATATACTACTGATACATGGTACCCCATATGAGTTACAGAAGGAGGCATATCTGGGTACATTGTGGGTGCTGAGAACAACATTATTGGCTAACATCAAAGACTAAAATAATACTAATTTCATGAACTGTAATCATACCCTGACTTACAAATGAGGTCCATTGCTATATTAGTATTAGAAACCCAAATAACTTGGAGAAATGAAGCTGTGAATCATGTTTGAGTGGACGTTTTATTGTGGCTATGCATTGATGAAAAAAGACATGAGCATCACTAAAATCTGAAAGTATAACAGCAGAGTGAATGCTAGAGGAGGGGGCAGTAAAAGATGATCAAGGGTACTTTTCTTGCTCATTTTTGCCAGTACCTGGTAGGTAAATGCATGAAATGGCTTATACCATGCAGCTGTACAAAGTTCTGTGCAAAGGTACCCGAGTCTCTTCCTGATTTTTGTGCTCTCTCCAGTATGCCAGTGGCTTGTGTTAGATGAACGTGGACAAGTACCAACTTGCAGAACCTGTCCACTGCGATGTCAGTTGTTAATAGCCTTTTGTTTTGCATGTTATGGAAACAGATGAGATTTGTTTAACAGTTATGGCTACTTCTCTTGTGCCTTTATGGGTCCTGTCCTGCTGGAACATTCTATAGTTTGAATGACTAGCTTCATTACTGCTGATATGGGCCTTTCCAGTATGTCTGGGTTGTAGAGAGCAGTAGGTGCTTGCAGTCCTTTGTTATACACAATGTGAACAATAATGTGGATAAGTTTTACATTTGAAGCACGCGGTCATTGGTGCATCATAGAAAGAGGGGGACAGGGCAGAATTCTGATATAGGTTCATAGGTTCATAGGTTCATACTAGGCTATCTGCCCAAGGGCATTTATAAGCCTAGCCCATAGTTATGCGGCTTTCGCCACCCCTTTAGTTTGAATAAAAACTATGCCTATCATTTTGCTGTGCCTCTGTCAAGCAGTGACACTGAAGTAATCCCTGGGGTATATCTGCGATCTCCCATCCATTGGTCAAGATTCCTCTTGAACAAGGCCAGAAAGATGCTCTGCCTCACATGTACCGGGATTTTGTTCCACAGCATAGGGAGTCTGTGGGTGATGAATCTGTCCCTCCAGCACGTTCTATTTATAACCGTGTCAAGGTTTAAGTCTCCCGCCCTTGTGGTTCTGAGGGATCTAGATTTTTTGAGGTGAAGCATATTCATCAAATCTGGGTTTGACATGGCCTTATATGTCAGGCACAGGTCACCTCTGAGCAAGCGGTATGAGACTGAATAGAGCTGGAGTTCTTTCAGTCGGGCAGCATAAGACATATTTTTGAGACCCTTTATCCTTTTGGTGAGGAACTTTTGGGGCCTTTCAAGCTGCAGCAGGTGTCTGGTCAGATACATTCTGAACGGGGCACTGTACTCAATCATAGGTCTAATGAGTGATGAGTACAGGGGGACAATGACCTCCCTTGATCTAGATGTGAATCCCTTCATGATCAGGTGGGCGATATAGAAGGTTTTCCTAACTACTTTAGCAACATGAGTGTCAAACGAAAGGCTACTGTCAACCTGGGTCCCCAGATCCCTGATGACTTTTTCTGTGCTCAGTGGATTGCCACCTATATGGTAGCTAGGGGTAACCTTGTTTTTCCCGAAGGGTATGACTATGCATTTTTTGGCGTTTAACTTCAGGCCATGGCTCTGGCACCAGTTATCCATTTCTGTGAGGCCCTTCTGGAGGATATCTGTGTCAGATGTGTTTTCGACTATGGCGCCCAGTTTGCAGATATCTGCAAACTTTGTCAGCCATAACCCTCCTGTGTTTGCTTGTACTTCAGAAAAGTAGATGCCGAACAAGAGTGGACCCAGGACTGAGCCCTGTGGGACACCACTTGTGACAGTCTTTGAGTCTGACATGGCTCCAGCAACTCTGACCCTGTGGGTTCTGTCACTTAGCCAGTTTGCAACCCATCTTGTGATGTATGGGTTTACATTCAAGCTGATGAGTTTTTCGATGATACCTGAGTGGGGTATTGTGTCGAAGGCCTTTGCCAGGTCGAGGTAGGCTGTATGGACTGCCTTTCCCTCATCAATGGCCTTGGTGACTGTCTCGAAAAAGTCAACCAAGTTTAAGAGGCAGGATCTGCCTTTGACAAAGCCAAACTGGGTTGGATCCAAAGTCTGCAAGTTCCCTATGTCTTTATTTATGAGTTCCATTATGATCCTCTCCATGGCTTTGCAGATAAGGCTTGTCAAGCTAATGGGGCGGTAATTTCCAGGGTCTGTGGAGGCACCGCCCTTATGAAGTGGGACCACAGTCGCCGTGCGCCACTCCTTGGGTACGTATCCTGAGGTGAGGCTAAGATTAAACAGCTGTCCTAACTGTGGGTTTAATTCCTCGTTGAGTTTGTGAAGCACACAGCCGGGGACACCATCCGGTCCCATGGATGCTGTGTTTTTTGCCTTAGTGAGGGCAGTTCTCACCTGGGTGTTGGAGATGTTTGGGGGGCTACAATCCTCTGGAATAGATATCTCTCCTTTTGGGGAGGAGGGTGAGAGAAGTTTGCACTGAACCTGTCAGCCAGTATGTTGGCAATGTGTGTAGGTTCAGTAATTTTCACATCATTTTGAACTAATTCTGAGCATATCTGGGAGTTTCCTCCTAGGTTTCTAACATAGCTAAAGAAGGCCTTATGATTGTCTTTAGAGTCCTTGGCGATTTTTCTCTCAAAATTTGCCTTGGATGATTTTATGAGAGCTCTTAGTTTTTACTTATAATGATCAAAGGTGTCTTACCTTTCAGGGATTTTGCTCTATCTTGTAGTAGCTTCCTCCTTTTGTTGTAGAGCTTGTTTATGGCTGGGGTCCACCAGACTGGACGCTTGCCTTTGGTACAGAGAGTCTTAGTTTTGTTTGGGATTGCCTGATCCATGCAGTCCTGTAGGTGCTGGTAGTAGGCATTTGTAAGTGATTCAGCGGTTTGAGTAATGTTTACCACTGGCTCAGGGGCCTTAAAGGAGACCACACTAGTTTTTAGAAGTGTGAAATCGGCTTTTGAGAAGTTTTTCACTGTGGTCTTTTTGTTTCAGGTGGGGGCGGATGAGGACCTCCAGCGAGATTAGTTTATGATCTGATCTCACCAGTGAGGGGTATACTTCGGTGTTGTACATTTTGATCCCATGTTCGTGATGATGAGATCAAGTATGTTTTCTCCTCTTGTGGGGATGGTGACTAGTTGTTCCATGGCATTTGAGTTTATGAACTCCAGGAATCTTTGGGTTAGAGTGTTCGGTGAGTAGTGTTCCCAGTCTATATTAGGGTAGTTGAAGTCACCTAGTATGATGGTGTTTGGAGATACATTTATCCCTCCAATGTTTTCAGGAAGGCCATGTGAGGTTCCTGAGTTTGAGAGGGTGGCCTGTAACATGCTACAAATTGCAGAGCAGTCTTGCCTATGGTTAATTGCACCTGGATGGTCTCCGATGCATCATGCGTTGCCACCAACCTTGAGGTGTGGGTGTCCTTTATGAATATGGACACCCCTCCTTTCTTGGTGTTGTCCGGATTTTGGGGCCGGAACGCATGATATGAGGTGAAACCTGTTAGTGCTGGGGTGCTCTCAGGAGCCTTGAACCAGGTTTCTGTCACAGCACAGACATCGATGTTCTCCATATTGAGAAGGGCCTCGAGTGCGTGCATCTTGAGATTGAGACTTCTGGCATTGAGCAGCATTACCCTTAGTTTTTTCCTTTTGGTGTTCTAGGGTGGTAGGTTTAGAATTTGAGCCTTGCCTAAAAAAGGCACTATGGGGTGGCAAGAGCCTTTGCCAATATCCGGAAGCCCAGCGGTGACAGGTGCAAGCCGTCCCTTGTGAAGCAGCGTGGCTTGTCCAGCATGTCATCCCAGGCAGACAGACATTGGATCCCCTTTGAATGACACCAGAATTTAAGCCAATTATTAAAGCTGATCATCTTATCACTGTATTGTGGCATCATTCTAGGTGAAGGTAGGATACTGCTCAAGGTCAGGGTCATACCTGCCTGGGCTACATAATCAGAGAGCTCCTCGATGTCCCTTTTCATGTAGTCCAAGGAGGTACGTCTCAGGTCGTTGACACCAGCATGGACAATGACTGAGTCATACTTGTACCTGCTGTTGAGAGACCTGAGTGCTTGCGTTATGTGGTGGATTCTAGCGCCCGACAGGCAGCTTACTGTGACCTTCTCCTTACTCAGTCTGGTGAGCGGGACGTCAGTGTGTCTGACTATGGAATCACCAATGACAAGTGTGTCTGGCATTTTGTTTGGCCTTAAGGGCTGTGACTGTTTGACACTCTGACTGTGTGGTCTATGTGTTGTATGTGTTGGGTCGTGAGGTGGTAGTTGTTTGGGTGTCTGCTTTGGTGGCCTCTGCTGTTTTGGTAAATTTTTGATCAGAACCTCCGAGTATGTCTTTGTGTGAGTATGTGTATGATTTGAAGTTGTGATGGTACCATGTGTGACTGGGTATGTATTGTGTGTGGTTACCTTCTCCTCCTGTCTGGTCTTGCCAGTCCTATGTTGAGAGAGCTCAGCCTCCAGTTTGGCCGTATAGTTGCATCTCTCGCATGTATTTGTGTTTTGTGGGAGAAGGAGAGGATTGTCTGTGTACATGAGGCAATTGTAACATTGCCTCAATATTCCCAGGTTCAGCAGTTGAGCTGGAGAGGACACTAGCAACTGATCCCTCGACATACTAGAAGTAGTAGATAAAGAAACTTTCAAAGGACTCCGGGGGAAGTGGGTTTTAGGCTGGTGGGGTACTATCTATAATAAGAGTGCTTTATCAAGGTGCAAGTACTGTAGGAGTAAGTGCTAGGCTTTACAGATAGAGAATAGTCTACTTGGGAATCAAGTAGAGATGAACTTTTCAGTTATAGGATATGCTGGTTAGATCAGCAGTACAGCTCGAGGAAGGTAGTTCTAAGGGAAAATTTGAAGAGTGGAATTTAGATGGCCCGAATAGTTTAACCTTGTTTAACCGCCGCTGCTCTTGTGTGCAACAGTGGCAACTCTGCGCTAACGCGCGTTTAGCGTGTTTTATAGCAGGGGGCTGAAGGGAGCTAGGAATTGGCCCAAAACGACCAATGGACTACTAGTTTCTGGCTGAAACTTCACCAAATCGGACAAAAAGGCCGCTCAGTGCTTCCCACTCCCACTGGTAAGCAAAGAAACTTCCCTCCTTCCTAATAAGGCAATGGAATGAGAGTTTGGTCATTTTTAACAGACACCAATATCTATGCTAAGAATTGTGTGTGTTACAGATTGTCTGAATATGTTATCCATATTTGATGTAGAACACAATTCTGGCAAACTTCTTTTAGCAAGAACTGTTGATTAAGACAGAGTGAAAGATAAGTAATGAAAACGTGATGTCTTTACCTTGATGAGTATGCTGTTAAACTCAATTTCTAATGAAATGTTTCTGAGTTCCACCTGTTTCTCAGAGCATCATGATATACAAATTAGATGACAGTAGAGCCAAATGCTGGATTCAAAAAATTCCAGCAATTCCTTTTGCTAATGGTGGAGAAGGCAGTCCTGTCACAACAATGACAATAACTGCTTGGTAGGCAGGTTGTTTTATTGTGATATGTTAATAGTTAAATAAATTGTGTGGTCCTATTAAGGCTACCTCTACATGTGCTACCTCTTTCAAAGGTGTGTTTGCACAGGTTTGTAATACTGTAAGCTGGTGTAGCACCCATACATTTGTCAAGAATTTATGGCTTAGCTATTAATTGCTAGCGTAACTCCAATAGTGGTAGAAGAGATAAAAAATATAATGGTAGATTTGTAGTAGAGGAGCTACTGGCAAGGGAGGGCAATTACTCTGGCATATATTTATATTCCACATAAAACTGCTACAATGGAGCTTACGACAGTTCTGAGAAATAATTAGCTTTCAGCAGGGAATATCACTTGTAGTTGTGGATTGGAATTTGATTTATAACAGTGAGGATGTATCGGGGGGGGGGGGGTCCTAGAAGGGAAATATAGCACAAGAGGGTAGATGTTTGAAGACATTTATAAAAATATTTGGTACGGAAGAATTTACATATTATTCTCCTAAGGTACAAAAATTAGTCTAGGCTAGACAACAATTGTATTTCACAGAAATATGTGCATTTAATTGAAAGTTTTGATTCACATCCAATAACTATTTCAGATCATGCGCCAATGATAGCTAAAATAGAAATGCAGGGTAATGAAATAAAAATGAGTTACTGGCGCCTCATCACCCATTTGTTAATCAGAGAGGAATTTAAGGAATGGGTATAGAAATTATTCATAAATTATTAAGGAAGAGATACATTTCTTCAGAAAATATACCTAGGGAGTGAAATAAAATGAAAGTGGAGTTTAAAAATAGGGTAGAAATAAAAGAAAATGAGATATGGTTAAGAAGTAACAAGAATAATTAAGAGGGACTGAAAAACGTTAAAGTATTGCAGAATAGGGGGAACCTCACAGAACAAGAAAAGGGGTAACTGCAGAGTACTAAAGAGAAAATGGGGGACTACCTGGATGGTGTGCATGAGTTTGGAAGGATTGCTGTTGGGAAGCTGCTTTTTGGTGGTGACTCCAGAGAATGGAAGCTTTTGGCACGGCAGGTTGGGTGGCAGAGAGTGGAGGCGGTTGTTGCCAAGTTTGGAGGAACCTCTGGTGGGGAGGGTGAATGGGAGATCCTGTGGTGGTATTGGAGATGTTTTGTAGGTTTGGTGGGAGGGTGGAGTGGAGGCATGCGAAAGTCAGGTAAACGTACAAGTGGAAATGTTTATGGAAGAACTGAGTGTGCCACAGTTGGAAGTAGATGAGGGTCAGTTGTTGGAGGTTGGTGTAGGAAGAGATGAGATAAGGATGGTGGTGTGTGGCCAGTCTGCGGGAGAGTCTCCAGGAGTGGATGGTGTTCCTGTGGAGGTTTGGAGGCTGGGACAGGGTGATTAGGGATCTGGAAGGTTTGGTTTGACAGTGTTTGGGAGGGGGGAGACGTGCCAACATCCTAGAGGAAAGCTGCACTGACTGTAATACCTAGAGATGGTAGGGACCCATCAGATCTAGCTTCATATGAGCCTGTTGCTATTCTAAACCATGATTATAATGTGTTTGTGTCTCTTATGGCTGGGGGAATGGCAAAGGTGATGGCAGACATAATGGATGTAGATCAGTGTAGTTTTGTGGAGGGGAGGCAAATATTTACTGGCATTGATGGGGCAGTGATAATCCAAGGTGAAACAGAGTGTGAGACAATGCTGTTGTTGTTGGTGTGTCTTGATGCAGAGGGGGCACTCAACAGAGTGAGCTGGGATTTTGTGTGTGGGGCAATGGATGCATTTGCATTTCCTGACATAATAATGAGGTAAATTGAGGGAAGTGTGGGGGATTGCAGGCGGGGATTGAGGTGGGGATTTCTCTCTGGTGGGTTCTATTAGGGCAGGGGAGCCAGGTGGTGGTGTCCTCTATCCCATTTGTTGTTTGCATTGTATTTGGAAACATTGGTAAAGAAAATGGGGGACTTGGAAATTCAGTGATATGGTTTGTGTGGTAGTCAAGAAAGATTGCCTTTATCTGCAGGTGGTGCTTTTTTGTACGTGATAGAATCAGAGGGTAACATTTCAGTGTTGTGGAACATTCTAGAACAGTTTCATAGGATCATAGGAAGTTACTAGGCTGTTGGACCTGAGGCCTTTATAAGCCTAGCCAAAAGTTTAGCCAGTGTTTAGACAAATCATCCCACAATGCCTTGTTGGGATACAGAAATAGCGGAGATGGTGCAGGGACAATGGATGTAAACTATGTGCCCACACAGGAATTGGTTTAGCGGTGCCCATGTTTATGGGGACATGATGAAATTAAGTAATTAGGAGTATAGGTTAAAAAGGATTCTGTTATGACAGCTAAGGATATATGGCAAGAGACTAAACAAACGATAATACAAAAACTGAAAAAAATGGAAGCTGTTTTGTAGATGTGGATAGCAAGATAGAAGCAGTGATGATGTTTTTGGTCCCATTGGTTTTGTAAACAGGTCAGGCATGTTTTTATCAACTGGAGGAGAAGTTGTGGATAGCAATTCATAAAGACTTGGGGCTTGTCTGGGAGGGGAGGAGGGTGAGTGTCTATTGGGATGGGTTGTCACTTGTGGTGGAGCAGGTTGGTTTGGGATTACCTGACTAGGGGGGTATTTCAGGGCTACACAGTTGATGGGCCGGTGTATGACACAGCCAGAGAGCTGTAGTTCAAAGTGGAAGGGGATGATGGTGGAACAGGGGTGAGGTTCAGGAAATGAGGAGAGACTGGAATTTTGGATGCAGATCCTTAAGGAGAATAACAATAACCACACACGATATTATATTCATAAAATTTCAGAGAGTATTCTAAGAACTAAGCCAACACAGGAGTGGCGAAAGTAGATTCTGCTGATAGGGATGACTACAATTAGAGGTACAGGGAATAGATAGGAAGGAGCTTGAATTTACTGAAGAAAACTGGTAAAGGAACCAAAGAATTTGGAGCAAATGGTCAGAGAGAGAGAGGGATAATAAAATGGGAACAGGCCAGAAATACATTTGGACTGCAGGCTAGAGATTGCCTTCCGTGTCAAGGACTGGTATTGGAGTGTGGGCAGGGATAAAGGAATAGGGGATCTTAAATAAAAGACCAGCACTGGTAGAGTTTTTGGTGGAGTCTAGTGCAGAAGCTGCTTTTGAAGAGGGGATGATTAGTGGGGCATGTACATTATTACACAATAACTGTAGGAGTCAATCAGAGGAGGTTGGAGGGTGTTGGAAGGAGAGATTTGCTGAGCTGTTCACAAAGAAGCAAAGGGAGGATAGAATGTTTAGGGGGTTTTGCTTGGAAGTGTTTGCATCAATAATTTTATACCCCAAGCAGACTACAAAGAATTTTCCTCTGGTAGACTGCAAATGCTGGAGGTATGATGGGGAAGAAAAAATATAATTGGGAACATATCTTTTGTGAGTCTAATGAGTTGGCAGATTTTAAAAATTCCCTGCAGACTAATACTAGGTGAGCAAATTGATGTAACTAAGGAAATTATTTTCTGGAGCTGTGATACAGAATCAAAATTGCCTAGACATAGTAAGGCCTTGCTAAGTTTAATTCTGGTGGCTGCCAAAAAACAGTTACTAGAAAATGGAAAGCTGCCAAAAAACAGTTACTAGAAAATGGAAATCAAAGTCTAAACCAACTGTACTAGAAATAGTGAATATAGTAACAGAGATAAAAGAACTGGAAGTGGGATCTTTAGATAAGGGTACAGGAGCAAATTACATAGAAAAATGGGAATTGTGGGAACAGTAGATAGAGAACAATGTTTTGTAGGAGGAATGAAGTTTAAGGGAAGGCAGGAATTGAATGAGCTATGTAATGTTCAATTGACAATGACTGTATTGAAGATTATGTGTGATGTGTATGTTTGCAACTGAAAATATGCCAGTATGGTTTGTTTTCATTTATGCAATTGTATGATTGCTTATGTCATAAGTGATAATTCAGTAAAGATGTTTCTTGTTTAAAAAAAAAGGACAGAGTTATGCAGTATTTACATGGTTGTTCCAAAATAAAGATGTTTGTTAACTGGGTAAATGCAGTGCTTTTCACTCAGTGAGTGATGTTTTGTGTGATAAGCAAAATTGTTGCCAGAACACGGAGTAAATTCTCTTACTGTTTAACATTTTTTATTTTATTTACTTTTATTTTTTTTGCTAACCAGGCAACTGTATGTATCAAAAGGAACCTTTTATCCCTGACCCAAGTCAGTTAAGCAAAAACAGTACAATAGATATAACAAACATCAGAACATACACATTGTTGCAAGTGTAAGAAGGCAGCAGATAGTGGAATATAGTCATTACTAACAGACATCAGAATATGAACATTGTTACAGTTATAAAGAAGACAATAAACAGCAGAATATAAATATCACTAATGCGCAGTCACAATGTAAAATAAAGCAGTTTTATGTGGTGTGCATGCACGGTATATTTAGATTAACAGTAAGGGCATTATCTCATTGGGGTATTAGCTAGCTTCTACAAAGTCTAATGTGAAAAGTTGTAGAGTAAAAGGAGTGCCACAGTTTGTATTATTGTACACAACAAATGGCCAAGTGTATATTTATATTGTTGAGACATACTGAAAATAGGCAATGAATTGTTTGTTCACCTTTTTCAGTATGCTTAGGCCTCAGCTGAACAAACTAAATTGCACCTGATCTGTGCCTTAGAATTACAAGTAGCTGTACGCATTTTCATAAGCAGAACAAGGTGATGAACAGGTACTAGATTTTAATTCTGTGTAAAACTTAAATGGAGAAAGTAATGTATGATGACAGTTTGATTTAAAAAGCTTTGTTTTATAGTAGACGTGTTATTTTAGTTGTCATTTATTATTGTTATTTTAGATATGTATATTTGTTTTATATTTCTGTTATAATACATTAATTTTTTTTTGTTAAAATTTTCAATAAAAACAATTGAGAAAAAAAAGACATTTTGATTTGAATTATACTACATTAGGAAAGGTAGATGAGTAGCACTACTCCACTTAGACACCATTAATATAACTCCCTGTAATGACAACATCCCGTTTCCCCAGCAATGAAATGCTCATATCCTTCATAAACCTCAACAACACTTAACGTATTTGCATTCTTCTTCTTTACATGCTTCCTGGGTCAAAATATTCCCGTATTAGAATATATACTGTCTTGGACTTCCCAAACAATCAGACATGAGACTATTATTTTAGGCGATGTTAATACAGATTGGCAATCCATTTCATCAGAATTACCATCAAACAGTATCAGCCTCTGTGGTTACTCTCAACTAATTAACTCCCCTACAAGATATAATAAGGACTGCAGTCAAAAATCTACCTAAGACTAGGTGTCACATCCTACCAATTTCAACTCTACTGGCACACTGCCAAATTCCCTAAGCAATCACCTCCCAACATTTATCATTAGAACCAGTGTACATCTACCAAAAACTCTCACTCTACAATCAGTCCATAACCTAACCACTTTTACCGAAGATAAAGTCAATGAACTACTTTACAAAATAAACTGGTCACCACTAAAGCATCTCCCAGTAGATGAAGCTGTGCACTACTTTAACACCGGCTTTCTAAAAATACTGGACACTAGCTCCAGTCCACAGTAAAAGAATAAAAAAAAAATCTGCCCCTTGGCTAACGAAGGTTTGTAAAATCTAATGAAAAAAGGGATGATGTCTGGGATTGCTGGAAGCAAAGTAAAAAAGAAGTAGATCTAATACACTTCAAGCAGTTGCAAAACCAAGCTAAGAAACAGGTTATTAAAGATAAACAATCCTGTCCAACAAAATATTAAATAAAAAAAACACCAGAAACTTGGCATTCTCTACCGAAACAAATACTTCCTAACCTCACCAACCAAGATAACCCTAGCATAACCTACCTACTACCCTCCCCTCTATATGGTGCCTGTATCTTCTCTAACCTGCAGACTTCCATTAGATCTAAAATGGAACAGTGCTACAAGAAAGTGGAAAAGTTTGCCACAAATTCCCAAAACCAGCACCCTGTACACCACTGCAATTGCTAGACTGGCTTGAATTCTCCAATCCACCTCCTCTATAAACAACTCACAACACTACACAACATAATAGGTAAGCCCCAAGCCCACCCTGCCCCAAACAACATAATCAAACCTTACTACACTAGCAGAACCCTCAAGTCTGAAGATAAGAAGCTTCTCACTATCTCCAAAGCCTGTAAAATACCTGGGCAGAGCCTTTACTGTTACAGTGTCGCTAAAGCATGGAACTCACTCCTGCTATCAACTTGAAGTATTCCTGAATCACTAAAGGAGCATCTTAGTTCCTGGCTGTGCTCATGCTCTACTTCTGGCTAATCTCTCTTAAACTTTCTCCTTCCCACTTTCCAGATGCACCACCCTACAGAAGTACTCTTAGACTCATCTTTCAATTCTCCTAACACTCTAGGATTAACTATGTTATAGTGATCCTTCAACAGGCTGTACAGTTATCCTAAAGCCAGGTTGTAGAACATATATTATATGCAAATATGCTTATTTTCCTCTAACAATGTTTTCATACTGAAGTGTGTCTTCACATGTACTGTATCTGTAGTAATTTTTCTCCTATTTTATATATTGTTGTTTGTGCTGTTGGAGCATTTCTCCCAGGGCCTCTGCTGAAAATGGGTTCTTCTGATCCAGACGGACCATCCCAGTAAACAAATGTCAAATAAATAAATAATGTAAAGTAAATTAAGCCAAATATGTATGTTCCATACATGTATACATTAGTAAACATTTAGATTGTTAATGCTGAAGCTTATAGCAGTAGTACAGTTGTATCTTATCTAAGTGTATGTTTACGTTAGGGTAATATGATGTCTTAACTATCCCACATTCCTGAAGCAATTGCATTTGCATTTATTTTCTAGGTGAGATTTTAGTTTGTTTTTTCCTTGACATTTATCACATCATTGACTTGTCTAATACTTTTGGGATTTTCACTCTAATAGGCTGGTGCTGCCACTGGAAGAAACTTTTTCGGCAGTAGCCAGTCTGTTTGGGATAGCCATAGAGATATATCTTCAGACCATCTAAGGGAAGCCATCTGAAACACAACATATGTCAGAAGGGTTTTAAAGTACTCTTCAGACTGCAAAGTCTCCATATGTTTAGAAACAGACTTTTGTTCATTTAGTCAAGTACAAGAAAGGGAGGTTTCTTGCTGTAACATGTCATATTGATTTGATTAAGGCATTGCTTTTAGCAATGTGAATATTTAGCTGCAAGCCCTTTCATTGCAACTTGTACCACGGAGGCAGTTACACTGCTATCTATGCTACAGCCACTTGGACAGCAGAATCCGCATTAGCATTGGCATCAGTCCCCTTTCTCCCATTTTGTACATGGGGTTTGGAGGGGCACATTAACAGTGGCTATCACCTAGTGCCAATGTTTATATTGCCAGGATAGCAGAATATGCTTTCACCAAATAGAACAACCTGAATGTGATATGTATAGCAAAGGAATGTTTTACTCGGACAGTCTTCACTGGAATATTTCATGAACTTTTTTCCATCCAACTCTATTGTTATTACTAGAACTTCTTGAGACTCCATCTGAATGTGAAAACATGAAGAAGACAGTTGTGTTGAGTTGTTACCTGTCACAACAAAAGCTTTTCAAAAACTTCTCAGTCAGGTGGTACACTGATCCTGTCCACTTCCTTCAAAGTGTTACAGTGTTTTGTTTTAGAGGTGATGAGCAAGTGTTTTCTGTCCTATTTCCTGAAGGTTAGTGGCATTAATTCCCTCACCATCAGTTTAACATCCCCCAAGTGGACCATGTGAAACAGTGTAGTGAGGCTTTAACAACCCTCTACATCACATATAGATAGTTATTCCTGTGCTGGATAAACATTGCTATACTTCATTACTGAAGACATGTTTTGGCCACAGTATTTAGGGACATTAGCCATCGTCGTCTTTCAGCTGCCTCAGATAGATTGTTTACAATAACGCTGCAGAGAACCCTTATATCCCACACAGTTATCCTTCTGCTGGGCAAACATTAACACATTTCATTGCTAAATGCATTTGTAGACTGCAGTGTTTAGCCATGTCCATCACTTTAGCCCATGTCACCATTTCAGCTGCCTTGAGGTGGACCATCTGCAATGCTTGAGTGAGTCTGCCCTACATCCCAGACTGTTATCCTTCTACTGGGTAAATATTGTTACACTTAATTGCAGAATCAGTAGTTACTGTGCAGTGCCTGTAACTTGCACTTCCTTCCTCAGCAAGCATTCCACTTATACTGTTCCTTCTTTCTGCCTTATAGTATCATTTACTTGATCCACACAGCTGAAGGTTTTTTCACGGATAAATTGGCTCCTTTTACACAGTTCTCTCCCTGTGTTGCAGGTAGTTTGGCATTTCAGTCTAGTGGCTACACGTCAGTCTAGTTCATCTGCCATCTCTTTATTTATTTGTTTTCATCCCTCTAATCATAATGCATTATATTCTTGTACATTGCTATTTAAAGCAGGTACTTACTGTTCTCAATGATACTCTGTTCTGAGACTGCAAATATGTGCATGTGGACACTGATCGTCTCCCACACAGTTTTGATTGGTGGCCTTTTTTGGTCTTTTTCCATCCCTACCCCACACCCCACCCCCACCCCCACCCCCACCCCCATCACCAGCTTTATACTTTCACACACTCTAGTAGCCCTATCGTACCACACCTGACAACCCCTTCCAAATCACACACCTGTCTTGATAATTACGTCGTAAAATTCATAAACCCATACTCTATTTTCTAATATTATTTCTCCCCATATTTCAACAACTTTGCTTTACCTCTGTCTGCTTCCCCAATCCAGTCAAGTACTCTGAATAATTCTAGATATCTGATGCCTCCTAACCACTTCTTCTACTGCATACATCCCCCCTTTTACATACTGTCAATCTAACTACTGCTATGCAGTGTTTTCATTTCCCATCCCATAAACATCGTCAGGTTGCAAACAAACTTTACTTTACAATACTTGCTTTATTTTTCTCTCAGCAACATTTTGAGTATTCTAATTCCTACTAACGGCATATTTCTTCTCAGAATGTTAATTACCTATCCTATACATAACAATACTGATTACAGATTACCTTTAGATTTCAGACTCTGCCATCTTTATACCTCAGCAAATTCCCATGTCTTCTAATTCTTATGACCTAGCCTTCCATGTAAATCACTAATGTATATCTACCTTGTAGATCTGTACGTATATTTCTTAGAACTACACCTTTAAATTACTGACCTCTCTTTTCACAGTAACATTTCACTTTCTCTTTTATTAACATTTTCCATCATACATTCTAACACCATTACCCGCGGTGGTGGTGCTGCGGTAGCGTTATCGCCTCACAGTATGACGCTGTCCAGTTTGATTCTCAGTTAGAGCGTCTTCTGCGTGGGGACATGCGTGAATGGGCGTACCTTCGTTGAAGGTTGTGCATCAGGGCTGGTAACTCAGCACTTAAAAATCAACTACCAGTCATTAGTGGACCGGAGTTCCGCTGTGGCGACCCCTAACCGGGAAAAGCCGAAAGAAACTACAACATTCTAACACCATTCAGACAACTCAGTTCTACCCATACCTACTTTACATCCTGTCCTTTTCCCCTTTCATTTCACTTCCAGCAAGTGCTCACACACACACAACAACATATTCTAATATTCTTCAGAACCCTTTCTCTTCTATACCATAATTCTCTGCCAGTTCGTTCTCCAAACATACCTACCACCACAGTCAACATTCCATCCACAGCTACTAACTCTTCTCCTCCTCCCTGTGCCTCCTATAACAGCCATCTTTTTACATGACTTGCACTTACCCTACCTCCCTCACATTCTATTTCCTAATAAAAAAATCACACATCTAATAGAAACCATAACCTTAAACTCCCAAAACATGTATTCAAATTCACACCAGTAAAACTTGTATTACAATTTAGACATAGTACTGAGTGTAATCCAGACTCTCGCCCCTACACAACCCTAGCAATCACCAATAACTTAACTGCATAACCTGCATCTTACTTAAAACAAGCAGCATAAGAAATGCAGTAGGCCAAATAAGTGCTTTTCCTCTCACTTACTTGATACAGTAGCCATAACTGAATAATCCGTCAAGAATAATCCCAGTGTACATCAGCTATTTCCCAACTATAACTATTCTTCTGGTGTCAGTCCTGGTCAGAGAAATGGTGACACTCAGACATATCTTAAAAGGCAGTGCCACATCTAACTTACACCCAGACTAGTCAACGCCCTTGATAATCATCCAAATCAAATTGCAAATTAGTAAAAAGAATGGTGGAGTCAACTATCCAGGTGTGGAATGGACTCTATACCTTTATACTGTTAGATCTACATTGTATATTTACATAATTTATTTTTGTTTTTATTATTCATTGTCCATTGTATTCCATATATAGCAGCGTGTATGTTATGTAGCATTTAACGTAGTCCCACATTTCTTATGCTGATCACACACAGCTGTGCTTATTTTGTATAGAATACGTTTTTTGGTATATATAATTTTTACTAATTTGCAATTTGATTTGGATGTTTGTTCCAATTGTATATTTGTGTTGTATTATTGCATGATTGTCAGCTACGTTTATTTGGTTTAACGGTGTATGGCCCTTTAAGACACCAACCGGGTCTTTTACATAGATCTTCAGGCTTAAGCCTTTACCGGCCATCTTCCATGATAAACATTGTTTTTTACTTTTAAACGGAGAAATATTTTCATTAAAAGGGGACTCCCATATAGAGGAGGTTAGAATACTGTTATTTAACAGGGGATTCTTATCCGGAGGTTCGAGTTTACCTGCCACCAGTCGATTATGTGTTTCAAGGTATCTATAAGAGCAAGTTATGTCTGATACTTTATGTCACTGTTTTAAGAGTATTACTGTTGTGAGATGCACCGGTCATGTTTGTAGAGTTACAATGATGTTGTTAATTTATACTGCATTTATGAGTAGTGGTTGCTTTTATATATATTTTATATTATAATTGCTGACATTGTTTCGAATGCTAGGTTAACATACCACTAGTCTTAGTGTAGGTGGGTGTGCCAGTATTCATTTTTTACTAATTAATAATCATGTGATTTTTTTAAATGATTTAAGGTATTTAAGATAACGGTTAGTAGTAAGACATTATTTATTGCCTTTCTGAAGAAGTTGGAGTGTGTCCAATGAAAAGCTCATTTTGGTGCTTAAAAATAAAGTGTTTCATCTTGACACAGATCATGCATTTTTGTGTATTGATCTTCATTTGTTTGCTTGGTGCATTTTACTTAACCTGCTGGCACAGGAGCATATTCATTACTCGTTTTAAACAATTCTTCTGTTATGGCAACTAAGGATATGTGGGAAGAGACTAAGCAAAAGGTAATGCAAAAACATAGAAAATGCAAGCTCTTTTTATGGGTATGGATAGTAAGATACAAGCAGTTAAAATGTTTTTATTCCCTGTTATTTTATACACATGCCGGCCATATTTTTATAAACCAGAGTAAATGTTGTGGACAATAATTAATAAGGAGTTGAAGGAATTTATCTGGGAGGAAAAGACGGCAGTATTTAAGTGGGATAAGTTGATCCTTCTAAAAAAACAAGTTGTTTAAGGATTACCTGATTTGAAGGGATATTTTAGAGATACAGTTAAGACTTAAGACTTATATACATAACACAAGCAAAAAATTATAATTCAAAGTGGAAAAGGATTATGATAAATTAAGGGGGAGTTCAAGAAATAAGAAGAGAGTGGGATGCTGGATGCAGCTCCTTAAAGAGAATAGTAACCACTATACACAATATTATAATCATAAAATTACAGAAAGTACTCTTAAGAACTAAGCCATCACATGAATGGAGAAAGGAGATTTTGCCAATAGGCATGACTCCAAGTAAGAGAACAGCAAATAGGCAAAAGAGGGCATTTACTGGAGGAAACTGGCAAATGAACCAAAGTATTAGGAACAAATAACTAGAGAGGAAGGTAATAGAGTGTGATGAGGCCAAGAAGTAGTTTGGTCTACAAATTATTGACTGCCTTCGCTATTAGGAATTGATATCAGAGTACAGACAAAGTGAAAGACCTGCTCTGGAATAGTTTTTATTCTAATCTAGAAAAGAAGCTGCTGTTAAAAAAGTGGATAATTAGTAGGGCATATAAAATATTGCATGACAACTACAGTATAGGAATTAATCAGAAGAGGTTGGAAAATATTGAAAAGAAAGACTGGAAAAGCAATTTACAAGGAAACAATGGGAGGACATATGTATGGCTACAAGTATGCAACAAAATCCAGAAGGTTTAGGATCTTTGTTTGGAAGTGTTTCCATAGATGTTTTTATACCCCAAGCAGACTTCAAAAAAATTTTGCTCAGGTAGATTGCAAATGTTGGAGGTGTGATGGTGAAAAGAAAATAGGTAACTGGGAACATATTTACTGGGAGAGTAATAAGTTGGTAGATTAAAAACCTTGCAGAGTAATCTATCAGAATTACTGAGGGAGCAAATAAATGTATCTAAGGAAATTATTCTTTTGAGCTGGGACACAGGAACTGAATTGCTTATGCATAGCAAGGCCTTATTAAGTTTAATTCTCTTGGCTGCCTAAAAGGTAATTACCAGAAAACGGAAATCAAAATCTAAACCAAATGTATTTTTGCAGTTTTAAATATTGTATAAAAGATAAAAAGAATGGTCTTTAGGAAGGGAAGGAAACTATGCAGGAATCAGTGGAATTTGGGGGAACAATACATGAAAGATATGCGTAAATAGGCATGCCTTTGTTGAAGGTTGAACGTTGAGCTGGCACCTCGGCCATCAAAATCTACTGCCAATCATTAGCGGACCGGAGTTCCACTATGGCAACCCCTAACCGGGAAAAGCCGAAAGACTACAACAACAATACATGCAAAATAATGTTTAAGAGGAGGAGTGTTGTTTAAGGTAAGGCAGAAATTGAGTGATTTATGTAATGTTGGACTGAAAGGCAGTTTTTATAAAGAAAGAAAATGTATAATGTATGTAAATGGAAAATGTTAATATGGTTTATTTTATTTTCTATTAGTATATGTGTCTATGTTTTAGTAAAGATATTAAAAAATTATACCTTTTCCAGCAATGTTTGTAGATTCATCACCCTTTGTCACAGATATGAGCATCACTGTCTTACAATAAACAGAGGAGACTGGCTTCCTGTTAAATAAAGAGATAAACCCATCTTTGGTTCTCGACTATTTACAATATTGTAGTTGGAAACATTCTTCCTACTAGCTTCCAGACTATTAGGTCCAGTTCTAAAACCCCCCAGAAAGCAACTGCAGTGGACTTCCAAGATGGCTGCACATTGAGTAACAGTTTAATTCTAGCTCTGCCAGTTTGAAAACAGAAACTTAGCAGAGAAAGCCAGTGAACCTAGACTTTTGGGTAAATTTCAGTAACAGGTGAATAAGTGCACTGTCTGGATACCAGGAAAAAAGAAATACAGAGAAAGTGAAGGAAAATCAACTACAAAAGGTGACGAAAAAACACAGACTGGGAAAAGTGCTGTAGCTGTTCAGCAAAAAGCAGTGCAAGCTCCAGATATTTATTTATTTATTTATTTATTTTTTGGCATTTGTTGACTGGGAATGTCCAACTGAGCTAGAACCCTTTTTCAGCAGAGGCCTGGGGAGAAAGCCTCCACAAAAGTTTACAAAAAGTGGCAATTTATGAGAACATTACAGAGAGTAAAAAGTGTGGCACTTAACTTGGTTGCAAACATTTTGTAGTTTGTTAAGAATGTAAAGAGAAAGATACAGTCATAATATACAACAGAACAAAAGATGGTACGATTTGAAATTTGAAACTCATACTGGGTGGATAAAAAGTCAGTATACTTGTTAGGAGAAGAAGTAAGGAGAAGAGGTTGAGAGAGGAGTAGGAACAAAGTCGGAAAGTGAGAGGGAGCCAGAGGAAGTGTGGTTGAGAGTTAGTAGTTGACTTCCAGTAACTTAGAGGAAAGTAAAAAACAACTACACACAAACCTTACTAAAATAAATGAAACACTGATGGAGTATATTAACTCAAACAATAAAAGGCTTGAAAAAATGGAAGAAGCTTTAAACAGATATTCAGATAAAGTGATCAAACTGCAAAACTCAGAGGTAGAAATTAAGAAAAGGCTGACTGAGTATGAGACTGTGCAAGAAGAGATGTTTAAAAATAATAGAATTAGAGGACAGAGATTGTAAGGAAAACCTGAGATTTTCTGCTATACCTGGGAAGCTGGAAAGAACAGACGGTATTAGTTTTATGAAAGCACACATAAGCAACTGGACTGGTATTCACAACAGGAAGTGTTAATTGAAAGGGAACATTGTGTGTATGCTCCAAACCTGGCAACGAAAAAGCAACCTAGACCTTTAATAGTAAACATGCAATCTTACCAGCAGAAGGAGTTGATTCTGACATCATTGAGGCAGTAGGGCAAAATACTAATAGTGGGAGACAGCAGATTGTTTGTGGTGAATGACTACTCATTGTACACCAGGCAGAAGAGGAGTAAATATATCTCATTATTCAGGGAATGTCAAGAAGCAGGTGTGAGATTCAAACTGCTGTACCCAGTTGTTTTCAAAATATTTTCCCCTGGAGGAACAAAATCATTTTTCAATGAAGTACATGATAAGGAAGAAATACAACAAAAGGTGAACTGTGAAACAGAAGGAGTTTCTGCTTCTTGTTCTTCTGTTAATAAAGACCACAGATAGACTGTGCCAATGATACCTTTCCAATGTTTCAACAGAAAATGCTTGAAAGAGGGGGGGGAAGCACAATAGTTGACAAGAAGAATCGAGAGTACTTTGAAAATGAAGCAGAGACATGATTTGGGAGAAGGAGGTGAACAGGAATAGAACAAGAAAATCTTGGACATTGTTAAACTTGTAGGGGACTCTAAAGCATATGCCCTACTTAATTTCATTAATATTCAGAGAATAAAATCAGTAACTTGGAAACTGACAAATGTGAGATTACAAAGCAATAATTATATTTGTAAAACAGGGCAGAGCAAGAAAATCTGGAAATATTGGATTATTTTGGACTTTGTTAAACTTGTAGGGGGCTTTAAAGCATATGCCCAACTTCATGTCATTTATGTTCAGAAAAATACTCAGGACAGGGGAAGAGGAGGGAGAAGGTTAAATGTACTTAAAACTATTTTTTTCTTAATAGTACTATTTAAATGGTGCATGATTTTTTTGCATGTTATAAAGTAATTTTTTAGTTATTTTAAAGTGTAATGGGGATACTAATGTAAATAGGTGCTCCTGTTTTTTTTTTTTTGTTTCTTTCTCCCTTGTTCACTCTTTCTCCTTGTTCAGTTTTAAGAAATGCAGGCACTGAAATGTAAAAAAAAAGATCTGGTTAAATGAGCATGACAAAAGATTAGTGTGCTTTTTCTCATTCTTGCACAGGGGAATGCCTGGGTTATGGCCATTAGCTTAATCTCGTAACACATTTTATGAGAAAACAAGTAAAGGAAAAAGAATATTGAATATTATAAGGCTTTTTTCTAGTAAACAGTTTTGTGTCTGGTTCTCACGTCTCTAGCAGATGATGTGATAAAGAGAAGTGACTTGGAGAAAATGTTTTCCTGAAAGCATTCAAGTGTTTTCCCAGCTGAGAGAGCTATAAAGATAAGACAAAACCAGACAGCACTTAATAGAACCACAGGTTGTACCATGCGTCTTAGCATAGATAAACTTTTTCTAGGGTAGCTTGAGTCTGTGTGTGTGTAGCTGTCAGTTTGGAACATTTGTTCCTATTAAGAGGGTAAAATTTCAATATTTAAGTTAATAGGTTTTGGAGGGTCTAATGTGTGTGTGGTGTGTGTGTGTGTGTGTGCGCGTGCGTGCGTGCGTGTGCATGTGTGCATGTGTGTGTGTGTGTGTGTGTGTGTGTGTGTGTGTGTGTGTGTGTGTAAAGCAAAAAGTTCTGTAAGATGTGGCGTAGGCTGAAATGGAATGACAATAAAAGACTGTATAAAAGATTAACCTGCCCTACAGTACATGCATGTAACACAAATGCTGAAACTAGACATTTAACAAAAAATCTGTTATACGTAAAAGGTGGGAATAATAATGTCTCACGAATATGATGCTTTCTATTATGTCTTTAAACATTAATGGTCTCACAGATAAATTCAAAAAAGAAAGAGTAGTGAACTATATTAAAATGTAGAGTGCAAATAGCTATGCTACAGGGGACAAATTTGGAAAGAAATGAACATGAGAAAGATTTTCTGGATGGTTTTTCAACAGAACACCTCAGGCAAATGAAGAGAGCTTACTTATATTAATTGCAAGATGAGCTCCAATAATAACAGAAGAGGATAAAAAAGACAATAATGGTAGCTCTGTAGAACTAAGAGGCTGCCGGCAAGGGAGGAGGATTACACTGACGTATTTATATTCCACCAAAAACTGCTGTAATGGAGCTCAAGAAAATTCTAGGGGAAATAATCAGCATTCAGTAAAGTAATATTACTTACAGGTGGGGACTGGAATTTGATTTGCAATAGTGAAGATGTCTTTGGGGGACCCAGAGGGGAAAATATAACAAAGGAGGGTAGATTTTTAAAGAATTTTATGAAAATATTTAGCATGGAAGATGTGAATTCAGTACTAGGAATTTGGAGAGAATTTACATATTATTCCTCAAGATACAAAAACTGGGCTAGGCTAGAAAGAATTTACATTTCTCAGCAACATGTGCATCTAATTGAAGGTCTTGATATGCACCCAATAACTATTTCAGATCATGCTCCAATAATAACTAAAATAAAAACACAGAGTAATGAAATAAAAATTAGACACTGGCACTTCCCCACCTATCTGTTGAAAAGAGAAAAATTTAAGGAATGGGTAGTGAAAATTAATCAGGAGCTGTTAGAGAAGATAGACATTTCTTCTGACAATACAACTAGGGAGTGGGATAAGATTAAAGTGGAGTTTCAAAATAGGGTAGAAATAAAAGAAAGAGAGATATGGTTAAGAAGTAACAAGAATTATTTAGCGGGACTGACAGATGTTAAAGTATTGCAAAATAGGGGGAATCTCAAAGAACAGGAAGAGTAGCAACTGCAGAATGCTAAGCAGAAAATAAGACATTACCTCGATAATATGCATGAGTTTAGATACATTGATGTTAAGCAACTGATTTTTGATAATAACTCTAGAACACAAAAGCTTTTAGCACAACGACTCAGGCAACAGAAAGTAGAAAGGGCTGTCACCAAGCCTAGGAAGCCTATAACAAGCAATCTAACAAGGGATCTGTGTAGAAGTATTAGAACATTTTTGGAAATGCTATGAAAGTCTGTATAAAGCAGATACATATGGAAATCAAGAAAAGGTAGAAATGGAAATGTTTATAGAAGAATTAAATATGCCAAGTTTAGAGGTAGAGGAGGCTCAATTACTGACAGTTAAGATAGGAGATGAAATAAAAATAGTGATGTATAAGCAATCTACAGGAAAGTCCCCAGGAATCAATGGCATCGTGGAACTTTGGAAACTAGGAGGGAAAACTGATAAAGTTCTGGAAGGTTTTGTTTAACAGTATTGTAAGAGGAGGAGAAATATCAACATCCTGAAAGAAAGTGATGGTAGCTGTAATACCTAAAGAAGGTAAAGATCCATCAGATCCAGCTTCATATAGGACCATTTCAATACTAAACCATGACTATAAGGTGTTTTTGTCTATAATGGCTAAAAGAATGGCAAAAGTCATGCCAAAATTGATACATATGGATCAGTGTGATTTTGTGGAGGGGATGCAAGCATTTGATAGCATTAATAGAACACTGATGATCCAGAGGGAAGCAGAAAGTAAGAAACATCCACTGTTGGTGTGTCGATGCAGAGAAAGCATTTGATGGAGTAAGCTGGACTTTGTAAGCAGAGCAACAGAAGCATTTGCATTCCCTGATCAAATTATAAGGTTGATTAGGAGGATATATGAGGGATCAAAGGTGAAAATTAAAGTGCCTCTCTGATAATCTCTGCTTGAGCAGAGGAACAAGGCAGGGATGTCCTCTCTCCCGTTTGTTTTTTTGTATTATATTTAGAACCACTGGCAAAGAAAATAAGGGACTCAGAAATTCAAGGATGTAATTGGTATGGTAGTCAAGAAAAGCTGGCTCTATTTGCAGATGACAGTATTTTATACCTGAAAAAAACAGTAAGGGACATTATAGTACTGTGGAACATATTGAGACAGTTTCATGTCTTTTTGGGATACAAAATTAATGAAGCTAAAACAAACGCAATAGCAGTAAACTACGTACCCATATATGAATTGTTTCAGCAATATGCATACTTATGGGGTCATGATAAAATGAAGTATATTGGAGTATGGATTAAAAAATATTCTGGCCTGGCAGATAAGGATATGTGGGAAGAGACTAAGCAAAAGATAGTACAAAAACGGAGAAAATGGAAGCTCTGTCATATGGATATCCGATAGTAAGGTACAATCAGTTAAATTATTTTTAGTCCTTTTAATCTTATACACAGGTCAGGCATATTTTTGTAAACCAGAGGAGAAGTTGTGAATAGCAATTAATAAAGAGCTGAAGGATTTTATCTGGGAGGTGAAGATGGCAAGAGTCAAGTGGGATAAGCTTATTCTTCCCATAGAACTGGGTGAATTGGAATTACCTGATTTGAAGGGGTATTTCAGAGCAGCACAGTTAAGGCTCCTATACATAGCACAAACAGAAAACTATAATTTAAAGTGGAAATAGATGATGATGAAACAGGGGAGAACGTCAAGAAACAAGGAGAGACTGGGATTTTGGATGCAGACCTTTAAGGAGAATAACAATAATCATACAACACATATTCATAAAGTAGCAGAAAGTATACTAAGAACTAAGCCAAGGCAGGAATGAAGAAAGGAGATTCTGACAATGGGGATGACTGCAATTAGGGATGCAGACAATAGGCAAAACTGGCAAAGGAACCAATGTATTTGGAGCAAATAACTAGAGAGGGAAAGGTAATAGAATGGATAGATGCCAAGAACTTATTTGGACTGCAGGTTAACAATTGCCTGCCCTATCAAGGATTGATGTCGGAGTGTAGGCAAAGAGAAAGAAAAAGGGGGGTCCTAAATGAAAAACCAACATGAATATAGTTTTTAGTAGAATCTAGAACACATGTAGCCCTTAAGAAAGGAATAATTAGTAGAGCATATAAAATATTGCATGATAACTATAAGAATCAATCAGAGGAGGTTAGAAAGGATTGGGAAGAGAGATTAGATAAGCAATTCACAAAGAAACAATGTAAGAAATTTGTATATCTCCCAAATATGCAACAAAGTCTAGAAGGTTTAGAATCTTTGCTTGGATGTGCTTACATAGGTGTTTTTATACTTCAATAATAGACTCCAAAGAATTTTTCCTCAGGTAGACAGCAAATATTGGAGGAGTGATGGGGAACAAAGAGATAACTGGGAACATATTTTCTGGGTGTGTAGTGAGTTGGCAGACTTTAAAGATTCTTTGCAGACTGATCTGTTGGAGATGCTGGGTGAGCAAATTGGTTTAACTAAGGAATTTATTTTTTTTTAGCTATGATACAGAATCAGAATTGCCTACACATAGTAAGGCCTTGCTGAGTCTAATTATGATAGCTGCCAAAAAAACATTTACTAGAAAATGGAAATTGGGGTCTAAATAAACTTTACTAGAAGTAGTGAATACAATAATAGAGATAAAACAATTGGAAATGGGATCTTTAGAAAAGGGTAAGAGCAAATTACATAGGAAAAAATGGGAAGTGTGGGATCAGTACATTCATAGGAGGAATGAGATTTAAAAGAAGGCAGAAATTAAATGACTTATGTAATGGTTGACTGACACAATGATGTATAATGTTTGCAGCTACAGTTGTGTTGGTATGGTTTGTAATGTATAATATTTGCAACTCAGATTGTGCAGGTATGTTTTATTTTTATTTATATTAATGTAAGATTGCCTGTGTCATAAAATGTTTCTTGTTTAAAAAAAAGAATGTGCATGATGGCCACGCATGGTAGAAGTGAAACTTATGTAATGAAGTGCTAAGGAAAGCAGATGTACAGTATAGTGTAAGCTCCTTCCCACTTCCTTACAAGTTTCACTTCTACTGCATGTGGTGACCACGTGCACTCTTTTTTTATGCAGGCTGTTTTACCAGACTCTTTTGGTCTTTCAGTGATGATGACACAGCATGAGAATTGCTGCTTTTTGTTGTACTTGATAGATAGTGTGTTGTAAAAATAGACATTTTGGTAAGCCATCAGATGAAGGCTCCCTGGATGAGAGTGACACACACACGTGTGTAGATAGTGGTAGTATACTTTCATTATCTAATTATCTCTCTTTCTCGTTCCCTTTTACGCACCATTGGTACATCGGTCAATGAGCACCTTTCAGCGCTTATTGTTTCTGTAGCAGGTATGGGTCTTACAGGCTCAGGTTGCTAGCCCAAGGCCCAAATTATCTAATTAATGTGTTGTAAATGACTGTATGTTAGTTGCGTCCAGGTCTTTAGCATCATAGCCATTGTGGGTATATATTCAGCATTACACTGGATCTGTGAGAGGAGATTTGGCTGTTGGAAGCTTCCCCCTTCGAATTATAGAAAATGTATATGCAGTACCAGGCCTGCCTAGTGCCAGTGCTGAGTTTCTGATTGTTCTGTGCTTCTGTCGCAGAACTAGATTTAAGGAAAATCTGCCATTTCTTGCACGTGCATGGGGGGGGGGGTAGTTTTGAATGTTGGAGTCCCATTGTGGGTATATATTCAGCGTTACACTGGATCTGTGAGAGGAGATTTGGCTGTTGGAAGCTTCCCCCTTCGAATTATAGAAAATGTATATGCAGTACCAGGCCTGCCTAGTGCCAGTGCTGAGTTTCTGATTGTTCTGTGCTTCTGTCGCAGAACTAGATTTAAGGAAAATCTGCCATTTCTTGCACGTGCATGGGGGGGGGGGGTAGTTTTGAATGTTGGAGTCTTTTAACAGTCCAGACATTAATTTGCACACTGACAAAAATGAAGTTTTGTGGTGTTCTCTATAACAAACTGTATAACTAAACTTAGTTGGGCTGAATGTACAGTAAATTGGTTGGCATTTAGGCATAACTGTGCTGTTTAACTTTCTCATCAAAAGTTAATAGAACTCTCCTGAAATATTCACATTATGGGACTCTTAAGACTTGGGCAATTTTGTTTAAATGATTTCTGTATTGTGGAAAAACTGAGCTGTTAAGAGATCTACCTTAAATACTACAGCATATACAAAAAAAATGAGTCTTTGTATCTTAAGATGAGATGCTGTTTATCTCCGTCTGCTAATAAAAATTGTTGCAAAGTATTTTGTTTATACCTTTTTAAATATTTTCCTGTATGCTTGTAAATTGTGGTGTTTTTTACAGTAAGGAGGTTTTATACTTTGCAGTTGGAAGATTTTAAGTAGTTTCCCATGAGGACACAGATTTTATTGTATCAATAATCTAAAAAGTATGCATTAGTCAAGTGTTTTGTTTCTGTTTGAATTGGGGTGATATGACAACTTTGTAAGTGTATAAGAGAAATTTTTTTAAATCCGTCCCTATTTTTGAATCTTTGTTCTCCTGTTATTTGTGGCTCTGTCCATATTTCTTGTGGTAAGAGTTGGAGCGGTATGGTTGAGCATTATGGAAACCTTTCAACCGATGCTGCTGCTGTGAGGGAGACCGCTCATTCTGAAACTCTGTGTGTGTGTGTGTGTGTGTGTGTGTGTGTGTGTGTGTGTGTGTGTGTGTGTGTGTGTGTGTGTGTGTGTGTGTGTATGTGTGGTTGAAAAGCTAGAGTATGGAAGTCAAACTCTGCCCTTAGTGGACGGAGTTTGACTTCTGTACTTCCATTTCACTCCGAGCTCTCACACTGTCCTATAAGAAGTTTCACTTAAAAAAAAAAAATGCAACCACAGCTTCTCATTTAGTAGTTCTATTACTTCCAAATTCTGGAAATCATTACCAACTTGTCTCTAATAACTTAATACAGCAAATTCTTATCTTAACTAAAGTAAAATCATTCCCTAGGCACAAACCAAGTGTATCTGCCAAGGTCATATAACCTGACTCTCTCATCCAATGTTCCCCTCCACCTATTTTACTTACCTTTTCTTCTAGCAACTCATCCTAACGAACTGTTTTCTTTTATAAAACTTTATCACCCTCTTGCCCTGTGTTCTTCCCTCCTCTCCCTTCTAGAGTCACCCCCCCCACTCCCACTAATTGTAGCTTTTGAATGGAAACCTTGCATACTGCTTCCATGACTGTTGTATTGATAAGGTAATCCTCTGTCACTGTATATATGTTTAAACTGTGCATTTTACTTCAGTGACTGTTTATACATCTATATACTAAAATAGTTAAGCTTTTTTTATTGCCTTATCCCTCTCCCACTGTTTAAGCAGTTTTTGTATGAAAACATAATGCAGTCTACATAATACATGAAGGTATCTGTGAAACAAAGTATGAAAATATGTATATGTCTGTGTGAAAGGAAAGTGTCCGTGAAAATATGTATATTTTCAGTAATAATGCTAAGTATGTTAACTTTTGTTTCAGCTACTTTTCTCTGTCTTTTAGAATGTCCACATAAATCGTTCCACAGAAGAAGCTTTGAAGACTATCCCTCCTCACCTATAGCTTTTAGTGTTTTAAAGGTCGGTGCAAGAAAGAATAATTTCGGTAGCCCATCAAGTACAGAATATTTTTTTCCATCCTTGATGGATTCTTGCAACTAAAAATGCTTCTGATTTTGAGAATGTACGGTGGCCTGCCCTTGTAATATTTAAACACTGGTGTGTTTAATTGAATGTTTAAAATTTTGATTGTATAATGTGCAGTATGCTGCTTTTTTGCTTAGTAACATTTTTTGGAAGAACAGATGAAATTCTTTCATAGCAGTCCAAACTGTTTTCTAGCTAATGGATGAAAGATGTGAAAAGGTATTTTTAATAATGTATTTCAGATATAGGGTTTCAATTAGTAGATCTAAAATATTTTTTTATTTAGATTCTCAGACAGTATTTGGCAATTTGGCAGGAGGGCTCATAAGAAGTGACAAATTTCTTAACACGTTTGATCTGACATTAGGTAGGCATAAACATGTAGTGCTGTGCAACATTTGTACTAAATCTCTGGGTGTCCTGCAGGTGCTTAATTCTCAGACTCACTATTTCCTCGTAGACTAGTCTTAACATGTTTGATCTGACATTAGGTAGGCATAAACAAGTAATGTTTTGCAACATTTGTACTAAATCTGTAGGTATCCTACAGGTGCTTAATTCTCAGACTCACTTTTTCCTCATAGAATAGTCTATTTTACAATAATTAAATATTCTTAGCTCCAATCTGAGGAAAAATATTGTGAAGCAATAATTCCTTATGAAAATAGGGAAACCACACCTGCGATTTAAGATAAATATATTACTTGACGGACCTTGCAGCTTAGTTATTTACAAGTCTATAAACCCAACAAGAACATAGATAAAATACCCTATAAACACTCCATCTCCCTTACCGGGAACAATCTTCCACTCCATATTAGAAGTCATACCTCCCTTCCTAACTTCAAACATGACCTGATAGTGTACCTCCATAACAACTCTATATGTACCTGTTACCATCCTACTTAACCCCTCCCTCTTCACATACCCACTTCACCACTAAGTCTGATCTACAAGATCTTTTTCCTCTTTCTATAACTTACTTTATCCAACTGCTCTTCTTTCTGTACCCTCCCTCTAGTTCACTACATCCCTCCTCTACTACTATCTTCTTTTGCACCATTCCCTCTTCTGACCTACGGTCCCCTTGTGCAGTCACCCCCTCTACGTTTTACTCTCACTCTACTTCCCTCAAATCTGAAGCCCCTGCACTTACACAATCCTTCTTCTAGCCACTAATCTAATTATACCTTGTTTCTTTTCATTATATTACCTACAGCCTTAACTTCCTTCCTGCTTACCTGCTGGATTTATTATTGTTGTTTCACCTGTTACAACCTATTACTACACTTTTGCATATATAGCTATGAAATATTCCATTGAGTACATTATGTTCTTCTTATCCATTGTATCCATACAATTGTTTTGCTCTTTAATATTGTTAATTTGTCTCTGTTTGTATGTATTTGTATGTCTGTTTGGGGCTTTGCCCCTCGGGTTTCCACTGAAAAAGGGTACATTTTTACCCAGCTTGACCAACCCGGTTAACAAATGTGAAAGAAATAAATAACTAGTTGAATCATTTCATCACTTGTGCACCTTCCTTTCAGTGATGTGGAAACTTTTTTCTTACTCCTTTCTGCTGGGAGTAATTTTGAAGATAAACCTAATTGGACATTAATAAAAACAAAGTGTTAATGAATCTACTGTTGCATATTGATAATCATTCAGAGAAACAGCATAGTGGCTGGTGATGAATTCTACAGTTCCCTAGTAAAACAGCAGTTTTTTTTTCAATGTGCAGTTGAACATCAGCTGCCACCAGCTCCTCTCCTCACTCACCAGGTCTACCAGACCCACCTTAGCCTCCCCTTATCTTCTTATATCTAGTTTCAGTGAGACGATCATGGACCCAAATGCAGTGTCATACTGCTACCATGGAATATACCCTAACTCCAGTTCCCATGGCAGCCTTGCAAGCTCTTCAGTTGCAGCCTTCAGGAGGTATAGGCATGCTGCTGCACCATATCCCAGCTAAGCAGGACACTACTTATGCAGCAGAGCTTAGCTGGCCAGGCACTTAATGCTACTTTTTGAAGCAAAGCTAGGCTGCCTTCCTTGCCCCAGCATGAGTGAACAAAGGTTGACCACTCACTTCCATACTCCCCTTGCACCACCCTCCCAGCACCATTGTCGCTAATTGAGGCAAAACAATAGATGTTCTTCGTATTTCACTGTTGCAGTCATCACATTAGGGTTATCCCTGCCACGGTAGCCCACGGCCGGCCTGAATACCAGAGACTTAGTATTTCTGCGTTGGTTGCTGTCGCTTGAGAACTGATGTCAGCTCATCAGTGGTATAAAGGAAGGCAGCCATGGAGCCCGAAGCAGAAGCAGTTCGCATTAGTGCCGGTCGACCGCTACCTGAGTTTCGTTTCTAAATTGAAGTTGAAGTCTTCGAAAGCTCAGTACCCCAATGGGGATCTTTTTTCTTGCACTAACCGATGTTGGAAAAAGTTAATAATTGTCTCACCTGTGGAAAGCAAATACCATACTGGGCTTCCACTCTTACTGCGTCACTTGTCTAGGACCAGACCACGATGTCCCTCGTTGTCGCTTTTGTGCTTTGTTTAACGCTAGAACTATTCATTGTCGGCCATTATTGTAGCCAGATATTTCTGTTTACAGCCCTCGAATTCCGATATGGCTTCGGTAAGCCATCCGACAGCAGATCTTCTGAAAAAAACGTAAAGATAAAGAAAGAGACAGACCGCACAGGACCAAACCTTCCGACGACATTTCTGTTAAGCTGGTCGTCAGTCCTCCGGAACTCAGTGAGGCACTTTCGCAGCCCCTGATGCACACTTCAGTTAATTTGCAGGCTGCTACCGAGACCCTTTCAGAGTCTGGTATGCAGCAGAACTCTTCTTTGTCTAAGGATCCTGCGGTCATCTCTACCTTGGATGGGTCCGGGGCCATTGTGCAGGCACTGGCATGCGAGGAAGTCCTTCACAGCACCGAATCCTTACACAAACTGACGCCATCTTTCATGGCTACCGTTCTTTCAAAAAAACAACTAAGTTCCTTAGGCCCAGAGGTTGAACCACCCCTAAGAAACTGACTACCCATTCTCAGGTACCTGCTCCCTTGCCTCAGTCTCAAATACTGAAAATGGCAGAAGACCTTATCATACTGATTAGGGGAAGCCAAGCCACTTCCTCAAAAAGGAAAAGAGATCTGTCTCCAGTAGTTTTGTCTGAACAAGAGTCAGATGAATCCGATGCATCTGACTATGAAGACATGCAACCCCTCTCCACATATGAGGATTCTGATGCAGAGGAATCCATTCCTTCAGCCTCTCCCCCCAGAGGATTTTTCCTGTATGGAAACCCTGCATACTTTAAGGGAGCATTTCAAATGGGTGAGTCAAGACTACCCACAGTCTAAAAAGAGACTCAGAGAGTTCCTGAACCTTAAACAACACAGGCCCTTAGCCATCCCCACAGTCCAAGATAGGGTGGATGATGTCTTCCTTGAATCCAGCTTGACTCCAGACACCCTCCCTCCTGCTCCCAGAAAACCAGACAGGTACTACAGAGTCCCTGACTCTCGCAAATATATTTTCCAACAGCGGATCCTGAGGTCATTACCCAAGGGCCAAAAGGAATTAAAGCAGCCTCAGCTAAGAATCCCACCCCCTCAGACAGGGATTCATGAGCACTGGACAGATGGGGTAAAAAATTATACACCTCAGCAACTCTTGCTATCAGGGCACTAAATTGTCAGTTCCATATGCTTAAATATCAGCAACATACTTTGGAACTCCTTAAACAAAAAATGTCCTCCTTTCCTGCATGGGCAGAATCTAAAGATTTACAGGAGTTAATGCATTCTGCTGGTCAAGTAACTAACCACACTTTGCACTGTGGTTTTGATGCCCTTCTTGCAGGGCAGCAGTCACTGGATCTGTCATTAGAAGACATGCATGGCTTAAGGAACAACCCCTGCCAGACCATGTAAAAATCAAAATTGTTGGATGCGCCTAACTTATTTGGTACTAAAACAGAAGAGGTCTTAAAAAAGATGGAAGAAAAAACACAATCTATGCAGACTTTTAAATATTTCTTACAGGTATAGCCCCCTAGGTTCAGCAGGCATTTCCCCTCCAAACACTGTTCCTTTCCTGCTCCTAGTAAACAGGGCCAGCCTAGGCCCTGTGGAAACAGACCTCCCAGACAGCAGTCCCAGGAGTTGCAGAGATCTAAGCAGTGGACAGCCTCCACTTCAAAACCAGGGAGTTTTAAGCCACCCCCTTATGGTAAGAACTCACAATGACTCACCCCCTCCTGACCTCACCTCTGCCCACCTTCACATACCTGTAGGAGGAAAACTCACCTTTCACTCAAGCACCTGGTCCACCATTACCAAGGACCAATGGGTTCTGCACATTGTGTCTCAGGGGTACAAATTCTCCTTCCACACCCTTCCAACCCCAAAAGGGTTCCCAGATCTACCACCAGATCAGTGGGCAGAGGCTGAAAGGTAAATCCATTCCCTGCTCTCCCTGGGGGCAGTAGAGCATGTTCCTGCAGAGCAGATAGGCCAAAGCTTCTACTCCAGATTTTTTCTGGTGCCCAGAAAAGAGGGCACCTGGCACCCCATCCTCAATCTATCCATTCTAAACACCTTCCTGGTGATCTCAAAATTCAAAATGCTCACCCTTCAGCAGTTGCTACCCATGCCCTCCAAGGACACTTGGCTAACCACCCTGGACCTAAAAGAGGCCTACCTCCACATTCCCATCAGGGAGTCCTGCAGAAAATATCTCCGCTTCATGGCAAGATCTCATTTTCAGTTCTTTGCGCTTCCCAATGGCTCCAGCAATTGCCTTTTGCAGACAAAGAAATATTCAGATTTACCCCTACTTAGATGACTGCCTTATTCAGGCAGACAGCCAGGAAAAGTCCCTCAAAGACCTGGCCCTTGTAAAGGACCTACTAACCTCCCTAGGGTACACAATCAATGAAAATAAATCCAAACAGGTACCCACCAAAAGGATAATCTTCCTAGGAGCAAGTCTGGACACAGCATCTCAGATGGCATGCCTCACACCAGAGCAACGAATTTTCCTATCAGCTTACTTCTCTCAACTGGCCACCAGGCCCCAGCTTTCTGCAAGGAAAATCCTGCAAGCCCTGGGGTTCATGGCATCCTGCATACTCCTCATTCCATATGCCAGACTGCAAATGAGGAAACTTCAATGGTATCTAAAGAGCCTTTGGTGTCAACACTCTCAAGATTTGGAAACTCTTCTACCTATTATTCCTTGCCTGAGGAAGGAATTTCTTTGGTGGGCAGCAGCCTGCTCCCACAACAAGGGACTTCTCTGCTCCCCACTCCCCACCACTCAGACCCTCACCACAGATGCATCAGACTATGCTTGGGTTGCACACCTGGGCGGCAGGTGTATACAGGGCCAGTGGAACCCCCAGCAACTCCCCCTGCACATCAGTCAAAAAGAGGTGATGGCTGTGCATCAGGCCTTGATAGCTTTCAAACCCCTTCTCTCTCCAGGGCTTCTTCTGATCAAAACAGACAACACCACTGTGATGTGGTACATCAACAAGCAGGCTGGCCATAACCCTTTAGTTCACAGCCTCTTCCATGCAGCTACACCTGTTAGCACATTACCTGCCAGGCTCTCTCAACTCCCTGGCAGACCAATTAAGCAGAATGCTTTTGGACCCCCACGAGTGGCAGCTCAACAAAAACACTTTCTTCCTAATAACTCAGAAATGGAGGACCCTAGAGGTCGACCTTTTTGCCTCCCACACCAACCATCAGCTCAGCAAATTCTGCACCAGGGAGCATCACTGCATGGCATGGAAAGTGGATGCCCTGTCCTTCCCCTGGGTAAACCTCTCGGTCTATGCCTTTCCTCCCCTTCCTCTCATTCCCAAGGTACTGCTAAAAGTAAGGGAGGAAAAACCAAGGGCCATTCTCATAGCTCCAAACTGGCCCAGACAGCACTGGTACCCCTTGCTGCGCACCCTGTCCCCGCTGCCTCCATGGAATCTTCCTCAGATTCCAAACCACCTAACCCAGAGGGAAGGGGAATTCATGCACAGCCAATTGCAGACACTTAATTTGGCAGCTTGGCTTATACCCTGACACCTGACCAATCTACCATCCTTAGTAAACAGGTTCTGGATGTTATCCGAGAAGCCAGACAACCTAGCACCAGAAAGTCTTATGCAGACAAATGGAAAAGGTTCTGCACCTGGATCCAGGCTAAGGGGGCCAATACAGCACAGCCTCCATCCCTCTCATCCTGGATTATTTAGCTGACCTACTACACAGTGGCCTCACTTTCTCCTCTATAAAAATTCATGCTTCTGCTATTTCTGCTCATTTTCCTACCGAGCAGCTGTTTTTTTCACACCCTCTGATTAAACAGTTCGTCAGAGGGGCTAGCAATTTGAGGCCCCCCAGAAGGGCACCAACACCAGATTGGGACCTTACCTTTGTCTTGGAAAAGCTCACCCTGCCTCCTTTCAAACCAGCTTCTTCTGCAGAGCTAAAATTTCTCTCCTGGAAGACAGCCCTCCTCCTGGCCATCACTTCAGCCAGAAGAGTCTCTGAGCTACAAGCACACATGGCTGTGGAACCCTTCATCATCTTCCATGCAGACAGGGTATCCCTCAGAACTAATCCATCCTTCCTGCCCAAGGTGGTGTCCAGCATGGCTCTCAACCAATCCATCCATTTGCTGACCTTCTTTCTTAATGCTCAAAATAAGGGCAAAAGGATTCTGCACTCTCTAGATGTGCACAGACAGCTCAGATACTATCTGGACAGAACTAAACCCTACAGAAAGTCTGATCAACTACTGGTTAGCTTTGCTTCAAGGTCAGAGGGCAAAGCCATCTCCAAGCAAACCATTTCCAAATGGATAGCACACTGCATCCATTTCTGCTACAAACAGGATGGCAAGCCTCCCCCCAAGAGGGTCAGGGCACATTCCACCAGAGCAGCCTCCACCTCTGCAGCTTTCCTGAGAGGAGTCCCCACCAGAGACATCCTAGAGGCTGCCACCTGGACATCTGTTCACACATTTACCAAGCATTGCCACCTGCCTCTGCCTCCCTTTTCGAAATCCAGGGCAGGGTTTGCCTCTGCAGTCTTGCAGGGCATGTTGGCCAGCCCCTAGCTTCCTTCATTGCCTCTACCCATTTCCTCAGCTTTGGGAATCTACCCAAATGTGATGACTGCAACAGTGAAACAAGTGAAGAACATAGTACAGTTGTATACACTTACCATAAATGTAGATGTTTGAGTGTCTTCACTGTTGCAGTCCTGGTTTCCCTCCCTCCATCCCCCTTTTTCTCTTTTTGTTACATTTTTTCCTTGTTTTTCTCCTTTCCATACAAGGGACATATTGGTATTTATTTTTGACTGATGGGGTTCTGCCACCAGAGCAGAAAAAAGGAAAATGATGAAGCATTGAGTTTAGTCACTGGTGTTTGACAAGAAATGGAGTAGCGCTGGTCTTCATCCAGAGATCACTGTTTGAAATGCTCTTAACTTGGGTTCCCGCATAATGGAGGAAATTTGTCCTGTTTGTTAAAAGTAACATTGTCCTCTTTGAAGTGCTCACCAGTGGTGTCTAAGTCCTGTGCCTTTCCAGCAAAGATGTCTTTGATCATGGCAGGGATGAATTTCCTGACTGTATTAATGTAATTATTCAGGTGGCCAAAGACCCATCAGAGACAAAGATAATCTGGCTTTCTGGTTTTGTGTTTTGATGAGTTGTTTGCTGTCAGTGAATTATTGACCTTCCATTGAGAAGTTTTGAATCTTCTATCACTGAAGAAGAAATCATCTGCCTTCTCAGTGCAACCTTTGTTGGCTGACACCCATGTGTTTAAAATAAGACCTGTGTCTCATTCCTTAATCTTATTATTAAGACTTAACTAGACACAGCTCACAGATGAAGGCTGATCATCTGAGGTCATATTAATTCCAAACTTTTCTAATGTTCACCTGCCACACCTTCATCAACCAAAACCAATTTCTCTTCACATCTATTGGTAAGATAATAGGTTTCGCAACCTCCATCAAAATTAAATCCCAGAGCAGGCTACTCATTGTTTAGACTTGCCATAATGTTAGTCCAGGTAGCTATGCTTCCTTCTTGCAGGCAACTTTGTAGGTGGCCTGGAAGATGATTTAGAGGATGCTTGCTGCCTGGTTACACAGATAGGATGTATCTTCTCAAATGACTTCCTTTTGGACATGCTCTGCTTGTATCCAGTCTGAAGGGTCACCCAAGTGAGGTGAAAAAAAAAAAAAAAAAAGAGAGAGAGAGAGAGAAAAAGATACTCAGTGCACTGGTACAAATCCATGCCATCCTCTTGCCCCTAGTGGCCATATATTGGGTAAAATTAGGTTATATTGGCTAGGCTTGTAACGGCCATTAAGCTGTTACTATTATTCTATTAACCTATGAAATTGCAGCACTTTCTCCCAGTCAGGGAAGCCAGGAAACTTGATTTCTGGGGGAGTAATATTTTGTCTGCTCCTGTCCTGGATATAAGGCTCAGCGAATCTTTTCTGGATAAGGTCCTGTATGTTTGCTATATTTCTGAATGCATCAGTCTTTTGATCGATTCCTTGGAGGATGGAGAGACAAAAGACAAGTTTTCCAAAATTTTGTTAAATCTGCTGACCTCCAACATTATGGCACTTTTGTCAGTTTTTGATCTGCACAATACACTCATTTTTCTTAATTTGAGACTACCATTAAGAGGCATTTGTGGCTCTAGGTTTTGGGCTTCCTTGGAGAGCTTCAGGAAGAGCCATCAGTGCTACTATACAGACCCTCCATTTTCATCCTGTACACTAGAGATTAACTGGTTCAGATTATGGAAAGTGGGGGAGACATATGCAGTCCATATGTGTGCTGTACCACTATAAAAAGGCACCTCCATGTTTTGCAAGAAAATTTTAAAAGAAGAAAACTTCAAAGATGCAAATCCTGGCCTAGTAACACTCCATGAAGCAGGCACCCCTACAGTAAAGGTAAGACAACTAGGCCCACCATTCTGTTTGAGAGTTTATCATACTAATCCATTCTTCTGACTCAGAAGTTCTCCCTCCATCTTGACTAGTGAAGAACCGTCACAAGAGGCTTCTGCTTTCTTGAGCTTTTTGAGAAAGAGCATGGTGTAGAGTTTACCGGCTTTTCTGTCAGCCACTTCTCAACGTCACCTTCCTCTGTAGAGAGCAGGAGAACTGTTCTTCTTTTACAGAAAAATGCAGTGAAGTAAGTCAAAGTGTCTGCCACTACTGGAATTTTTTTCTCATTTCTTTTTCATAAAGGTTTAGGGAACTTCAGGCATACACTACATCTGAAGGACTGAAATCATTTAATGGTTTACAAGATATTCAGCACGTTACTAAAATAATCCTTTGTTCCCATTCTTAACTAGCGCAGTTTATTTTGGACTATTGACTTGCAGAAACCATGCATTTATATCCTGCTTCATTCAGCTTACTGGAGCTGATTCAGTTTCTGGATAGGAAAGAACTGTGTTTGGTTCTAGGCACTGCCATTTTGATTGTCTGTTGCACCTTTTGCCTTTAACAAGTGCACAAGTGGTTTTATAGCTGCTGTTTGAAAGAAGCAAGAAGGGAAGGGAACGACATTTTTTTACCTGGATGACTGTATCTTATTTATAGGTTCATAGGCAAGTACTAGGCTAGCTGCCTTTAAGGGCCTTTTTCACATTTTCCATTTTGTGCTGGAATTAACCTATCCTATTTGGTTACAGACTGGCCTTACCCATCCCATGGTTGATAATTATATATTATCCCTAATGAGAATAACTGAGATCACACCATAGACAATTTGAGGGGACCCATGCACAGGATAAAGCATTTAGGAGATACATCTGTCCAGGGGGTGGTCCTGGAGTAAATTATCTGTTTCCCATCCATAGATCTAAACTGAAGTTAAAAATGGACAGGGATGAATTTGTTTTACGTGGATGGGAAGTCCATAGCAGTGATATCCTCTGTGAAATATACCTCTCTCTCTCTTCCTAAACCATTCTTTTGTTGCAGAAAAGGTTTAGATCCCTAGACCGAGTGTTTCTGATGCCATTTCACTTGCTGATGTGCGGTAAATCCACCAGTAATGGGTCAGAGGGTGCTTGTATGTCAGGCATAGGTCACCTCTTAGCAGACTGTAGGATACCGAGTATAGTGACAGGGCTTTGGGCTGATCCATGTAGGACATGTTGTTTAGACCTCTGTAGGCATTCAGGTTGTTGCATGTTTCTGTGCAGATATACACCAAAAAAGGTATTATATTCAATGATTGACCTAATAAGAGCTGAGTAAAGGGGGAAAATGACATCCCTAGATGTAGACACAAGCTCTTTGTTTTCATGCTGTGCAATATAGAAAAGCTTTCTTACAACAATAAACACATTGGTCAAAAGTTAGGTCACCATCCACATAAGTTCCCAAATCCCAAACAAGTGGATCAGCTCTTAGGAGCATATTGTCAGTATGGTAGTTCCCTGGGGTAGATGGCTTCCCAAAGGATACAGTAATGCAATTTTTGGTATTTAGTTTCAGACCATGATTTTGACACCAGTTATTTATTTGAAACAGATCTCTCTGCACGATGGATAAGTCATTTGGGGATTCAGTCATCTGCAAACTTAGCCAGCCAGAGCCATTTTGTATTATCTTTTACTTCAGATAAAGTAGATGCCAAACAGGAGAGGTCCCAGCACAGAACCATGGGGATTTCACTGGTGAATAGTCTGTTTGTGGAGGTAACCTCCCCTGTTTTTATTATCTGTGTCCTAACTGCAAATCAGTCTGTCATTCTATCCAGAGAAGCCTTTGCATAGTCTTCCCCACACACATTGCACCTATTCCAAGAAATAGGGGTCAGTCTGTCTCCCCAGGTCTTGCGTTGTGTCATCCTATAGTATTAGCTTCCTGGGCCTGATCAGCTGCTATATCCAGGGTAAGATAATCAGTGTAAGATATTCTTGTCCTAGGAGTGAAATGCAGTCATAAAACATTTCTTTATTTCATGTTCTCTAAAGTAGGATGGCACAAACGCATGTTCTGGTTAAGGATCAGAATTTTATGACAATCTCAAGTCTCACTTTCCTGATGGTTAAACCTCTACCCGAGAACAGTTTAGCGGTCTTTGAGGACTAAATGGAATCAGCAAACACTTGGGCCAGTATGTCAGAGGTCTTCTTAATATCAGGAGAGAGTAAGAAGGATTGCTGTATCCAGCCAGCCTCCACAAAGGAATTTCCAGTTGTATCCATGGAAATGTTTCGGAGCTCTCCCACCTTTTATTCCTTATGTACACAAACACTACCACTGCAAAACTGGCTCAGATGGTCCCAGGCCATAAAGACTCCCAAAATACCATGAAGAAAAGTCAAATAAAAACTTATTTTATTATTAGCACAAAAGGGATAAGCGCTTTCATTCTGCTTAACAGGACTTCATCAGACTCAGCAATAAAATAGCATTGCAGGTGCTTATATAGATGTGGAAATGAGGTAAAAGAAAGTGATGTATTAATTAAGAACTCTAGGTAATTAAAGAAATAGGTACATTACAACATAAATAACTTGTACCAAAATAACATGAATAAAAAATCATTTTTCAATAAAAGAAAAACATATTTAAACACTTGCACGTTAAAATGCACTTTAAAATACATGTAAAAAGTGTGTTTTTAATATATATATATATATATGTATATATATATATATATATATATATATATATACATATATATATATATATATATATATATATATATATACATATATATATATTAAAAAATGTGTATAGTAAAAGGTATTATATGAAGTGTTGTGTTATGTTGTATCACTCAGGCTCTAAGTTCTAAAATAGGTTTGGGGGGGTGTAATCATTAATACCTGGGGGGTTACTGGCATTAAGCCTCAACTGTCAGACCACTTCTTTCTCTTCTAAAAAGAGCTTAATGTTACCACCCCTAGGATTAACAAATACTTTTTTTAGAATAGCAAATTTAAAGGTGTGACAAGTTTTGTTGTTCGTCAAGTGTCTATATAAGGCACTATTTGTATTCTTCTTTCTAATGTTATACATATGCTCATAGATTCTATTCTTTAAAGGCCTTTCAGTTTTCTCGACATAAAATGCCGGGCATGTGGCACACAAGGCTAAATGTACAACATTATGTGTATTACAGTTCCCTTTCTGAAACTTAATTTTAGTCCTATTTATGTTAGCCAACTGTACATCCCAATTCTCACAAATCCACCCACACTGGTTATACAAACCACATTTTCTTGTACCTTGTGAGCTTCTCTTTGAACTGGGTGGTTTAAATTTCTCAAAACTACTCTTGAGATTAACTCCTGTGTTATACACAAAAGTTGGTGAAATTCCTAATAAATTGTAAACGTCCCCATTGCCCCAAGGACATTCCAATTTTTTGACATCACTTCTTTAATCATTGATGAATAAGGACTGAACTTGAGCACCATAGCTCTGGAATGCACACTATCATTCAAATTTCCACCCCCAGATGTCAGACCAACTCCTAACAGTGGTTTGCACTGTAATCTTCATTGTGATAAGACATAATGAACTTTATTCCTTATGTAGAAGGAAGATAATTGTCCAAACAGAAAGTAGAATAGGGATGTTCCGTGTGACTGTATTGAGGGATAGACTTTTTTTTCTGAAATCACCAAGTTATATTAGTCTTATAAGTTTATTTTGGTGAGCATTTGGGTTGTCAGCTACCTTTCTGCTTGCTTGTTTGTCACACATTCCGTGGTTTATGCTGCCCAGGATCATGTGCCTTGGAATAAAGAGAAAGGGCTGTGTTTTACTTAAATCATAATTTTTCTTTATTCAAAATTTGTGCAGTGTTGGAGTTGGTGCATGTAAAAACTGGGAGAGAGTGGGGTACAGGTAGTTCTGTGATGTTTGGCTTATGTGTGACATATTTTGTTAGGATTTTATGTGGATTATACATTTTTATTTACTTTTTTTTGTGTCTTGACCCAGGGCTGACTAATTATGATTCCATTTTTTTCCTTTTAGCTAGAGTACAATTGCTGTCTGCTAATGGAAAAAGAGTATTGGTTTGCCATACATGAGGCCTTTATCACCCATCTGTGCATCTTCTGGAGAGATTAGCATCTGTTAGGGAAAAGTCTTCCCAATTTATGGCAAGCGAAAGCTTAACCTCTTTTCAAATGCTAACACTACAAAACTATCAAGATTTTGCTATTAATGCCTGATTCTTATGTTGTCTTTCTTGACACCTTATCCTCATTGTAGAAAGAGAGAGAGAGAAAGAGAAGTTCAAGCATAACCTCACCTCATTCTTTCTTATTCAGAGGGTGCTGGTCAGGGTTCAAAATGAGAGGCCTAGGGAGATTCTTAGAACCCTTGTTGGCCCAAGAAAATTTAGTTTCCTTTACTTTGTTTTAATAACAGTGTTATTGCTGCCGTAGAAGCAAACTAAACAGCAGAATACATACTGGTATATGCAATTTTCCTTTGCCTGCTAACATCCAGTTAACATGTTAACACATATGTTTAAGTTCCCTAACAGCTTCCCTGTTGCTACAACAAAAGTAGTTCACATATTTATTTCTAAATATTCCATCTTGTCTTAAGTCTTCAACATAACATATTAAAAACATTGATTTGCATGCATTATCTGTTTATTCCTCTCAACACAAACCAAAATAAAAGCTGGATAGATGTTTTTGAGTCCCTAAAAGTTAAATAAATAAATACAATTATTATCCTTTAGTTTCCTTGAGGCTAGTTTTCATATCTGTTCCCACATCCTTATTCCTTCAGATAAAAAGAAAGCTGGATAACTGCAACTTCACCTTTAATCAAAAAACATATACCCATAAATCACCTTATTGTAGCTAATAATTTTGATATTAAACATATGAATTCTGCATAGAGCTATTCCGCCCATAATCAGTGCACTGTTAAGTCATCCCTATCATACATATTTTATATAAAACTGTTTGTTTCCACCTCATATTTTTGATCACTAGAGTCTGGGACTATTTCCAGCTTGCTCAATCAGCAAACAGATAAGCTTTTACCCATAATATTTGCATGCGGTGATACGAGCTGTAACCACTCTGTTGCCTCCACCAAGTTGTCCTCCCCATATCTTCTCTTCCCAGTGTCGTACTCAAACCTGTTTATCCACTACCAATTATTCTTTTTGTCTTATTCTTTGAAAGTGTTTGTGGTGCCCCAGAACTTACAATCAACAAGTATTCTGTTACATTTTTGCTCTTTGATTCCATAACATCATCCATATAAATCTTATATACTCCTCACTGATTCTGCATAGTTTATTCATGTGTCCTCTTCTGGCTTATTTATTCTTCTTCTTGACAATGTGCATCTTTCTCACCTCCCATTAGCACCCAATAGGATACCAAAAGAAAAGCGCCTTCACCAGATAACCCGTTTTCTTACCAGTGCCTTTTTGTGGTCAGTAAAGCACTCTAATCATAAGTGGGTCCCAGAACATTGCATATCACCATTTGTCATTCTCATTTTTTAATTTTAATATTCATATTCATTCATTATAATATGTACCATTCCACCATACCATTTATTCCTACTTGCTTTTCATTTACCACCCTAGAAGTACTATAATTCTCATTTCAGTCCAATATTACTGAAATATCCCTTATATGTATTCTGTCTTATAAGCTTAATTATTGGATCTGCCTTTCATTATATCTGCTATTCACTTTTATCCCTACAGATGTATTCAGTAAAGTGTCACAGCTATCAATGCATCACTTTAATATGGTCAAACAACTTACTAAAACAGCTTTCAGATGTAAACAGTTATTGTACTGAATACCAGATAAGAAAATAATTTGAATGTCACAGTTTCAAGAGCAATATTTTAAATAATATTTCATAGTTTGTTCAGCCATTTCAGTCTAAAAATTAATTACAGACCAAACCCAAGTCGACCATGCAAACTAATTATCTTGTATAAAGAAGCCCTCTTCTTAAAGATACTGGTAAACTTCATCAAGTGCTTCCTAAACAGTTATGATTGTCAGTTTAATGATATGCTAATAAATTCTAGTTGTGTTTTAATTTTAAAACATCAAATGTAGTATTTTGACCATATTGATTTTACCTACTTCTGAGAACATTAATAATGTGTTATAATTAACAAAACTTACAAACTTGAAAAAGAGAGTTTTATGTGTTCAGACTTTGCAGATTCTGTCAGCTCAATAACTTCAATGACATTAATTATATGATTCATAATTAGATAGGTCCAATATCATATGTGGTTCTTCAAGTATTAAATACAGAGTGCATATAAGTTTTCATTCACATTTGTTTTATCCGCATCTTAAGTGATTCATAATGCTTCTTGCATTCACTTACCTTGCAATCCCCACTTACAGGCTTGAAAGTGACAGTAATATATCTTCAGATTTTGTCAGTAGTATCAAATAAATAAATTAAATTAACTTTAATTCTCTGGTTGCTAAGCTGCCAACTCCAACCTCACGTGGACGTCATCACATAATAGATGCAGCATGCATTTTTGTTCTGAATGCATCTCAATATATTGGTTTTGTGTCTTTTCGGCTTTTCCCAGTTAGGGGTCGCCACAGCGGACCTCCGGTCCGCTAATGATTGGCAGTTGATTTTTACGTGCCGAGTTGCCAGCCCTGATGCACAACCTTCAACGAAGGTACGCCCATTTATGCATGTCTCCACGCAGAAGACGCTCTAGCTGAGAATCGAACCAGACAGTGTCTTACAGTGAGGCGACAACGCTACCGCAGAACCACCACCGCAGTCTATCTCAATATTTCTCAATATATTGGTAATGCACCTTAAATTCACTTACCTAACAGTCCCAAATTTAGATAAAACAAAAAGAAATGTAACTTGCATTCATATTTTGCAGGGATCTTCAAACTTTGAATTTCAAATAAAATAATTTTAACATTTTTTCCATTAAATCGTGTCCTCACTGAATATGAATATTTACCCATCCCCCAGACCCTCTACCAGTCTTTTACTCGTGCAGTCCCAAGCACATCAGCCATCTTGGCCCTCAGTATGCAGATATGAACAGCAGCATCTTCTCAGATTAATCAGATTTTTCCTTCCCCTTTATCATGAATCATCAGTCATCAATCACTGCTGATGAATCCAAGTGTCTTATTGCAATATCTTTTTTTCCACACATATTTGGGTCAAGTGCATTGGCCATTTATTAATTTATTGAATAACCTTCTTCAGATCATCAGACTTTAGCATTCTGCCATTCCAGTGCACTTTCAACACTGCTGAGAAGGATAATTTTAACTTCAGTTTTCAATTTATAGACTGTCAAGCTCACCCCCAAAATTCCTGCTATGTTGCAGTGATTCCGCATGCCAGATGTGGCCTAGGTTTTCAATACTTCAGCTCAGTCTCCAGTAACGCCAGTCGTTTGGCCTGTTCAGTACCTAAAGATTTATTGGCAAATGCGGTCAAGTCTACCATCTTACTTTTAACATAGTCCATTAAAATTTTCCTCTCCATCCAAAACACCATATATTTCTATATTTGCGGTTCTCATTTTGAACTCTGTAACAGTTAAATTCTGTTCTCTTTAGTCAGGCTGCTTAACTGTAACATCAACTTTTTCTGAAGTATCCATCAGCTGTTGACTGATTGGCCTCATTTTCTTCCCATTGTTCTTGAAGATTTTCCACCTTATCAGCTCCACCTAGATGTTATACTATGAAGACAAATGTTAGTAATTATGTAGTGTGTGGAAATCAAATTATCAATAAAGATTTCTGCAGTAAATGTGTGTTCTGTCTAGGGCCTGAGCACAGTGTGCATAATTGTTGCTATTATGTCAGGTTTAACCAGAGTTTAATAAAGCATAGACTCAAATCTCTCTATGACTGTTTAACTCAGAAGTAGTCATGTGCGTTATCCCTGATAGCCATGACATTGACTAGACCCACTGCTGACATCACACTGAAAAATAAAGAATTTGGAGGAGCACCCTGTATTTAAGAAATATTTTGTGGCCAATAACAGTCTGTTGCAGTCCAGAGACCCCTAGTCTTAAGGATATTGGATTTGGTGAAGCACTATGGTAGCCCACAAAGATGGTGTTTGGTTCTATCAAGGCCTCTCATGTTACCTCTCTGAAGGCTGCCATGATGTGTAGAAACCTCCTTGCAAGCCACATCTGCTTTATTGCTAGTCAGTCCAGAGGCCAGTCCACATGTCTTGGGTTCCAACACCACTGTTGTAGTTAAGAAGATAAAGATAGCGTCTCCTATTTTTTGTACACAGGGATATCAGTATTACTCATATAAAGGTTTTGGGGGCTTGCCCACAACATGAGTTCTTCAAGACAGTCCCCACATCCAAACAAAGAGCCACCCAGTACAGACCAAAAGAGACATCTGCCAGCTTGCTACAGCCTGCGCTGGATGGGCCCATGTTCCCGTCTCCATACCAGCCTTCTTCTCAGGAATTTTCCAGCTTTACCAAGGCTTTTGTGGACTTTCTGAAAACCTGGCAGCCAACCTCTGAGTAATAATTATTGCCCGGGGTGACTTCTCTGAAAAGGAAAAGGGAATGCTTTGCCCCCTGAGGATTATAATTCCCCTGACTCAGAAGTGAATGAATTGGTTTATGTAGACCAAATATCCTCCCCCTCTCTTTATGAGCCTGACCATGAAGACACCTTATCCACTGCATGTCCCATAGATGATGTCGCATTTGGAGAAACCCTTCAAATTATAGGCAAGGGAGTTTTCCAGGGCCTAGACGTGTTACCATCACCAAAATTCAGCCTGTTAGTGCAAGAAAAAACTGAGGATGTATGGGATCATGTCCCTCCTATATAGTCAGCATTCTAGCACCCAGGTAGGTGGGTGTCTATGTGGCCAGGAGGGAAAAGAGTGAAAGGCTGTAGAAGCCAGGCTAGCCACTGGTCCTCTGTGGCTGAAGGTTCCTAGTCATTACTGTAACAGCACATATACTTAAACATCTGCAGTTATAGTAAGTTCCTAACACAACTGTACATACTTCTTTTGTGTTTTTTTCTTCTGAGAACTTTATTTATTATTTATTTATTTGACATTTGTTAACCAGGTGGTCCAACCGAGCTCAAGCCCATTTTCAGTGGAGACCCAAGGAGAAAAACTCCAAATACTTATACAATTATATAAGAATAAGCAAAGTAAAAAATAAACAGAGATAAAAAGAAAAAATGACAATATATAACATCTACAACTTTGAGAAATCCAAAACAAAATTATAAACATAATTCTGTTGCATACAACAAATGAGAACTAATTTAGTACCGGATCATATTACATAAGGAGTTGGGGGTAAAGCTAATTAAGCCTTAACATCCTGAAAGTGTGTATGCAGGTCGAAGTAGCAGAGCAAGAAATCAGTGGCAGAAGGAAGAGGTAAAGGTTTACATGGGGTCATGACAAGGGCATATCCATGATTTAACTAGAAAATATTTTAGTTGTTTTTTGAAAGTATTGGAGTGTGCAATGCTTCTTATATTGAGTGGGAGTTTGTTCCAATTATGACATACTAAATGTTTATATAGCTTGAACTTTATTTTGGAATCCCTGATCAGACATTCTTTGCATCTCAGTCTGGATAGTCTTATCTCTGTAGAAACACTTTGTCACTTATAAAGCTGCTGTCTGAGCCAACACTGAATCAAGGCATACATTTTTTTGGCTTCTTTTTTCTGTAAATCCAGCAGGAGTGAATTTTTATGAATATGATGGATATTAGAAGAGTCCTCTGACATATCTATTATACATCTCAGTTTTGTCACATCAAGCTGCTTTTTCTCTTTGTTCGTAACAAAACTGGCAAGACCATTAAGAAATAAACCATTCCTATATGATTGTTTTATTGTTTCCCAATTTTTTGTAGCAAAAGAGGCAACTTCTTTATGGTTCTGTTTGTATCCATTCTAGAAGAGAAGTGGGTTTTAGTCCGGAAAATGTATGGGTCAGCTACTTCATGTAAACCACATATCTTTATCAGCATTGCAACCTAGACATTCATTCCAGGATCTGGGTTGTCCTGTAGGGTCTGCTGGGATGACTCCACCACCCCTACTTGCATAACTGTCAGAAAGTTGTTCTAAGTCAGTAATAAGGACCTATGTCTGAGATTACCTTAAAGAACAGTTGCTACATAGAGACCCACCATAACACAGCAGCTTCAAAAGCATATCAGCCAGCAGGTCCAGCGTTTTACCTTTCATACCCCCAGGAGTATTCATGGAGCTTTCTTAGCTTCTTTTTTGTTCTTAACCTTATTTAAGTCCATCTCAGAACTCCATACTGTTGGGAGGGAGGGAGGAGGCACTGAGGAAATTTAGCAAGGCTGTCCAAATAGTGTTCCTCCATTAACTGTACAGAAGTTTGTCTATGAGGGCTGCCAAGATTGAATACTTTGGCAATTCTGCCAGGAGAGAGGAACATCTGTTGTAGGAATTTTCTGAATTAATAGTAAGGACCTGCTTACTATGAAGTTCCTGAAGATCTCTACTTGCAGTAGTCCTCTACATAACCTGTATCTATAATGATGACATTTTCTGATTAACATTTTTTGTGTCATGTGGAAGTTATCATGTAGAAGTCTATCTGCCAGGGTATCCATCCTTCCATTTGTCCATGTATCAGTTTTTTTAGTTTTTTTGTATTCTTGACTTCACTGATGACCTTCTGATTTGTAATTTTCCCCTCATGATCTTTTGAATGTATTCATTAATGTCAAAAAGGAGGGTACATCACCACCTTAGGCAAATGGAAAACTGCTTCCTTTGACATGTAACAGACTTGATTCTTATGTAGCTTGGTATAATATACTACGCTCCCACAGAGATACCATAATCTCACATGATTTTAATTGTCTTCCTGGTCCTCATACACTTGTTGTGGCAAATCTGAGCTCTTATTGGTGCTAAGAGTATATATTAAGAGCTTTTAAGACTACAAGAGATGTTAAAGTAGACTAATTATGCTAGGCAGAACTATTTAGTTCCTAATTGTAATAGTCAGATGCTGCCTATCTGGACCTTGACACCATCCTCCCATGCTGGGATTATTGACAGACCCTCCCAACATAACACTAACCCATACGTAGTTAGGTGGATTGATAATTGGCTGTTTGCAGAACCCATACTGTTAAGGTCAGAAGTATTTGCTTTAGATAGAAAAATGCTACAGGTGGTGTCCCACAGGGCTCTGTCTGGAGCTCTCTTCTCTTGGGTATATACTTCTGTGGTGTGAGAACTAATGGTAGTGGACTGTGGCTAACAAAATTTGTTCATGATAGTGGAGATTATTAAATCCAGTTCTGATACTCTGATTTTCCAGAAATGTTTGGACCAAACAAGTATTTGGTGCGATAATCACGGGCTTACCCTGAATGCCAAGAGATGCAGCATAGTTTCCTTTGGAAAATCTAGCATCACTACTGGATTCCATATAAGCAACATTCCACTTAAATCTAGCGCAGTCATCAGAGACTTGCATACCTACATTAATAACAAACTGTCCTTTGAAAACCACACCTGTAGTAGTGCTAGTATTAGCAGTAGTTAAAAAGTCCTGCTCTGTGCAACTTGTCCTGCATTTTTTTCACCTCAAGGTATGAAGACGTTATAGCTCCACGTTTCTTCTCGTATTGGACTAAATACTGAATATAATGCCCCCTTTGGTATGTACATCATTAAGTACCTAAATAAATTTGAAATTTTTCAATGTTCCAACACAAAAAAAAAATCAGGTCTCAGTAGATTTAGCCACAATGGGAAACTTTAAACCTTATCCCTCTGCTGAATGTTGTAAAGTTCCTATGGGGTGGTCTCTGCTTCATCTTCAGTGTTGTGAACAACCCAGCACTCCTTGAACTCCATCACCTAAACAGAACCAGTGGTAAAGCAAACAGCCATGTTAGAGACCTAAACCTATGCTACCACATCACCACCACTAGATGGTATAACAGGTACCTAACACAACATATCCTGTTTCTAGAATAAGCTGCACTTGCATTTCAAGAGAACACTTAACCTAGTAACCTTTAATAACAGACTGGATGGGTGATCATAGATTTTCTCCTGCGATATGCGTGGGATATCTGCTTAATGGGGACACTGTTAGCCACTCAGTAGTAATGGCTTTAAGCTTAGTAAGAAACTATGAACCTATAAAGAATAAAGTAAAAATTATAATTCTTTGTGCCTTGAGTAAAAAAAAAGAAGAAAAACATTAGAGCTCTGATTTTTTTCATTCGTAGCACAATTGTTTCAGAGGTATTTTTCTTTTTACTTGTTAAGATACCCGCTAATAATACCTAGTAACATAATGAGGAGCTAGGTAAGAATAATCTGCTATGCTTCACAGCATTATATGTAATAAAATGCCTTACTTTTAATATGTGCATTGCAAGTTGAATTTAATATGTGTAAAGGACATGTGTGTTATGTATACGGAGTGAACTTCCTGTTATGTTATTACTGTGGCAGAACCTACATTTAGCATTTTTCTGCTTTGTTTTGCCTCTTCTGATGCATTTTCCAAGTGCATGTATTAACTAAGCACAGTCTGAAAAACAGCACATGTATTGATTAACTGAAATGTACTACAGAATGGTGCCATTTTGTAAAATAATTATGTAAATGCCACTTAGACAGTACTGTATTTCTTAAATGGTGCAAAATACTTGAAGGAACTGCATTTCCATTACTGCATAATTTTTACCATGCGTTAGTAAGTACTAAGTCAAGTATTCAGAATATTACAGCAGTGTTTAATGTGAATTATGTAATCATGAAAATGTTAAACTACAGAATTATGAAATGCCATTAGCTGTCTGAAACAAGATTGCACTGAACAGTTGTTTACACATAATATGAAACAAGCTCCACTTTTGTATGGTTAAACAGAACTGTCTGACACTGGAAGCCATCTGTAGTGGGAAGCTATTATAATTTCCTGTACTGATATCTCTAACTTGGCACAGTTAAAAATGTTTCTTTCTAACTCATGTGTGTATAGGGTTGGAGGTTCACATTTTCCAGGTGATTCATTTCATGATGTCCTTGTGCTCAGGGCTAGGAGGGGAACAATTATCCTCTTTGCTTGAGTTTGGAGTTTGATCCTAATATCACTTATGTCTATGTGTTCAATGTGTAAAGAATCAGAGCATTCCTAATGGTCCTGCAGTTGTCAGATCACCAAATAGTACTGACACTACTTCTGTTTTTGTTGCATAGGAAAGGGCCACATTTATAATTGCTTCAGCCTAATGACCCAGCTGGAGGAGAAGAAAAAATACAAGGTCCATATCTTGTGCTCAAAGATGGCAGCTGCAGATGATATACTGCAAAAAAAAAATGGCAGAATGGTCCTTTTCTTGTGCATTGCATGCTGCTGTATATACAGGAAAAAAGGGAGAATCAGAGGCCAGGTGCTGGTCAAAGTGTATGCCTGATTTGTCTGTCCTCTAACTAGCTTTTTGTTCCTTATGAATCACAAGTTCGTCTTGACTAGTGATGCATTCAACCTGCACACATTACAGGCAGATAAGAAGGCGAGGGATATGCTTCAGGATGTCAAGACTGCCATTCCCATGCCCAAGCATCTGGAGCATGGCTATACCCAGGCTGGTCATGAGGGGCTATCCATTGAGGTCCCTAGTGAAAGTTAAATGCTGGTATTCTTAGAAGTTATAACAGCATTGGTGGACAAGAGGCTTTATTTAATTTGTCAGTTTAAAATCACAGTGAGTTTCACCGGAATGTGTGGAAAAGTCCCAGCCTATGGAATGCTTTTGGAAATTTTTTCTCCTTCTCTCCAGTGTGGTGCAGTCGTGGAGTTATTATATATAAGTTAAGTGAGTATGGAGGTGCAGGAGGGTGTGTCCCCCCTGCTAAAAGACATATTTTTTTGCTTTTTTTTTTGAGTTTCAACCCACTGTTATTCATCTTTCAGAAACTAATACGTTGAAGGAGTGTACTTTGGTCACTCCAGAACTAACCAAGGCTTATTGGTTAGGTTAAGGAGACTTCTGCAACTTCTGCAGCAGAAATTGGACTCACTTTAGATATGTATGCTTTGTTTAGGTCTTAGGGAACACTTGCTGTCACCAGCAGCAGGCCTTGTGCAGATATCACTTGACTTTGTGCTGCCTCCATCAAGTGCCCTTACTAAAGAAGTGTCCTGTCATCCAGAATCTGGTGCTGTTCTATCATGCTTTGCCACCTTATGCACCAAGTGCATTTAGGCCAGCCCATGTAGGCAGTAATGATTAGGGATGGTTCCCCTCTGAATCTGAGACTAACAAAATAACAAGACTTCCCTTCTATATAGTTTTCCACTGGTAACTTCTCTTTTGGGGAGATGTTCAGGATTATGAAGTTCACTTTGGAATGACCATTAGCTCCTCTGCCTCCACGCCCAAAATGCCTCAGCTGTTATTTGGGCAAGAAGACAGGTAACCTTTGTTTGTCCCCCAGTAGAGTCTATCTTGAAGAATGCAGTCTGAAGCCTAGAAGCATTTACATTCAGTTGCCAATGATCTCAAGAAAACTGATGCACTTTACAGGCCTCTGGTAAAGTGGAGTGGAGTTACATCCCTTCTAAGCATTCCAGGTCACATTCCTACATAATCTCTTCTGTCACATTTAATTCCCAGAGACCATAGCACATTATTACTTTATAAAGATTCTAAGGCTTTGCACAAGGTGAACAAGATGTTTTCTTTTCTGTCATCTTTATTTATCTCACTTGTCCAAGTTTCACATTCCCCTAGTGGATCAAGCTCTAGAAAAGGTGGCAGACCTCTCTGAGTTTGAAGGCATAAATACTTTGGAAAAGTCCCTTACTTTGCCTTTTGCAGTGGGTTTCATTTTACCTTCTCTAACTTTGAAGGTGCTGATGTTGTAGCTGTAACAGTAGGCCCAGAAATGTGCTTCTATGATTTCCATAACATAATCTTCCTTCTTTTAAGGGTGAACTCTGACAGGGCATCCCCTGTACCCCTTTCTGGGGTAATATCAGTTTCTTTCATTATTCTCAGGACCTTGTCTACCTCCCAGAGGAAAAAAGTGTATTGACCTCTATGGATGCCCTGTGTGACATTTCCATCTCCTGTCTCAGTTTCTTGACCACTCTAGATTTGTAAAATGAAAAAAAAGAACTCCCGGAGAGAGTGAGTATGGTCCTAAGTTTTAGGTAGTACCCCACCCCACCTCCTCTATGACATCAAGGTCTCTGAGGAGAACAAGTCTGCTGGACCAGCAGTTGGTGTCTTGACTTTCCTGTAGGCCTACCCAGCTGCCCATTAGAGTGTGTTTCTCCAAGTTATTCCCAGCTTGGAGAGCCATCCTCATGGATCAATGTAATGGCTACATCTTGCTATGTCTTCCCCAGACACAGCTGTCTTCAGTGGTGGGGCATTCTCTGCAGAGCTCTTGGAAAATGTCCATATTCTAGTTCACAAGGGAACAGTGAAGTCTTAACTCCCACTTTTTCCTTGTTTCAGAGGGGACAGGTTATCATGGATATCAGCAGCTACAGCAGGTATATCAATTATGTCAAGTACTGGATGGCAACTCTCCAGGGTGTTATGCTGTATAGAAACAGGATGCTTGAATGATGTCATACTGTACATGATGGACACTTTCTTGGCACCTCATTGTCATGGGTCCACACTGGGAAGTTCCTTTGTTTGTGCTGAATGGATGTCATCGTTAATACAAGTTATAGCCATTTACTTTTTCTGCTGTGCTCAGAGTATGGGCCAAGCAGCTAACTCTAGTGGTGGAGGCCTTATAAGAGAAGGAACTCCAGTTACAACCTTACCTGGATGCTGCAGTTGTCCTCAGTAAAGAATATGTCTATATTTTTCTCGGTATGGATGCTCCCTGATTGTAGGTTTTGGGGATGGGCAGATACTGCGTCAGTTAATTTCTAATAATAACTCAGAGAATTGTCATCATCAGTGTTCATTTTCCATCATTTTTGCACATAGGGAAGGGCACAGAAAATGATAACATAGGCATTTTGGGTGAGGACACAGTGAGAGCAGGATCACAACTAAGACCCTCACATGCCTCGCAAGTCTTATGGTAGTCAGAGTAGTCATGGTCCTGTTCTTAACCATTCTTATACCTTACACTTATGAATTTTATAGTGGACTGTAAGTTGTAAATGACTATAATGGTGTCATGCCCTCACTGACCTTTTTTTATTGCCACACCCTTGTTACCAAGTATCTCCCATTAATCTCAGTAAGAAAATTTCCTTCCTGCAGTTGAACTCCACTTAGGTCCTTATGATAAGTATTTTGCCTGCAGGTTTGGGAGCCCATGTGGTTTCCTCATTTTCCAGGACAAGTGGAGCCCCCAAGGGCAGGGGCTTTACATAAACTAGCTGGAGCTGTAGGTATTTTATTATCATTCTTTGGTCTGCGGAAGTGGAGTTTAGAACAAAGCCCCTCCTGCTTCAGGAACCCAGGCCATGGCATAGTATTTATACAGATCTGGTGGCATTTACTCACACTCTATGTGCAGAGAAACAATGAAAGTCTAACACTGGGACAAAAGCAGCACCACTCTGACATTCCTTCACAGCTTGAGTAAGTACATATAAATCCAGTTTCCATGGAAGACTTACTGGTGGTATCAGTCATCCTAAAGCTTTTTGCTGACAGTTCCAGAGGGAGCAAGGGGTTCAAATAAGTCAGTCCAAAGGAAGAGGCAGTTACTGCTCCAGTCACGGGGGGGGGGGGGGTCCTTGTCTAGTAATAAAATGTCCTTCCTTGCCAGGGATCTGACAACCTAAAATTATATATTTTTCTCATTCAAAGAGCAATGTGGAAGAGTTGTGGTCTTATCTCAATTTTGTGAAATAACAGCTGGAAGATATGCAGGATGTAGAGGTCCTGTATCTGGAAAGAGAGGGATGCCAGGCCTCCTCAGTCTTTTATTGTGAATCTGGACCATAAGTATCTTAGGCATCTACATGATTTAGGTTTCCATTATTCAGCTAACATAATGCATTTATAAGGTATCTTCGCACAAATCACCCGTGTGGAAATTTGAATTTTATCCTAACACTAGCTGGATAAGCAGCTCCTTTAAAAGGTTTACATCTTAGTCTGCCGGGGGTGGGAGGTTAGCATAATGGTTAAGGTGTTTACCTTAAGGACACAAGGTACAGGGGTGATTCTCACATGGGGTAAATGGCTAGGCTTAAAATGGCCCACAAGGGCAGTTAGCCAGGTCTATATCAGTTCAAGGAAACAGCACATCATCGAATACAACAACCTCGAACTTCTAACCACGAAATCTAAAAACATTGAAAGCTCAGAACAGCAAATTATTTTCTCTGGGAAAAAATTCACTGTTCCGAGAAACACACACACAACACAAGCACACCAAAAAAACAGCAATCCACACACATACACTTAAAATCCTACATCTAACCCCACACTAAACTGTACATGCAGTACTATCTATCCACTATCCTGAACCTAAACCCTAACCCTAAGGTCCGTCACTATCGCACACTCACCCGCACCCTAACCCTAACTCACATACCCTGCCCTAACCCTAAAGTCTATCACTATCGCACACTCACCTCACCCGCACCCTAACCCTAACTCACATACCCCGCCCTAACATCCACACAATCGCACACTTACCTAAACCCAACCCATAACTTTCCACCACAGTGCTGAAAATAGCGAAGCCACAGAAACGGACAACCAAATTCTTTCCCTAGGAAAAAATTTGGTTATCTGCAGCTTCGCTATTTTCAGCGTTCGCTGTTTTCGGTTCGATATTAGACCATTCAAAGTATTAACACTTCGATGATCTAATATAGACCCCAGTTAGCCTAGTACTAATCTATGAATCTAAGTTAAAAGAAAGATTCTTCTTCTTGGAATTTGAACTTCATGACTGAAAGGTTTGCCCATCTTCGTATTAAAATGAGTGGTAAGTGGCTCAAAACTTCTAAAGTTAATCTCTCATGGAAAATGCTTTTCTTGGTGGCCAAAAGTTTTTTGTTTTTTTTGTAAGATCTCTGCACTGCAGGCCATTATCAGAAAGGAGCCCTGTTTAGTCTTTCACAAGGACTATGTGTCCCCTAGGAGTGATGTACATTGTCTCTCAAAAGTTCTTGCAGAATTGACTTAAATCTGTCCAGTATATTGCCCATTTTCTTTTTTTCTTCTTTTTTTTTTTTGGGGGGGGGGGGGGCAGAGTCCTACAAAGAAAGACAGAAACAGACAGAAATTTCTTCTTTCAATGTTCGGTACCAGCTCTGGTTTCACCTGAAAAAGGTGAATCAGTTCAGGTAGACTAACATGTTGTTTGTCTCCTTCACTCCATGTAAGAGGAAGGTCTTGTAGTGGCAGCACAAACTTTTTCAAAGTAAATCGCTAACTGAATTGTCTTTTACCATCAAGTGATTAATTGCCCCTTGGAGATGTACTTTCAAAAGTCACTCCGCCAAGGTCATTGCTGCTTTCAGTATGTCTGCATTGTTGACAGTTGTAGCATAGCCACGTGGTCACTGCTTTACACTTTCAGTAAGCATTAATGCATGGACCATGTTTTCATCTTTACTGAATAAGAACCCTGCCTTCTGTGCCCTTCCTACATGCTCTGTGAAGGTTTAAAATTTTCTGTTTTGTATTCTTCCCTATAGTTAGTTATCCACTGCAGAAGTCCTCCTTGGAGATCAGCTGAAATGGCAAGTATGTATATTTTATGTCTTTGGAGACCCTCTGCAGTAGTTTCTTATTCTCACCACTCTTCATTTGCATGGGCTTTCTACCTGTATTTGGATGGCCTTTAAAACTTTTGGATTTTAATTGATTTTCCTTTATACGAGGCAAGTGTGTAATTTTTATGTCCTTGTTTGTCTGTATTTTCTTTTTTAATAGTTGTACTCACTTAATGGATTTGGGGATTGAAATGAGAAGCACAGAAGCTGAACACTCCTTCCTAGCTTCTAATTCTTTGTATGGTGTCACATCATGTGTGTATGTATGGCTTGAGGCACATGTGTGTGGGAGTGAGAAAAAATCAGAAGTGTGCCAAGCTGGGGATACCAGAAAAAAATCCCACCAGTTACCCCATGTACAAGGTGTCATCACAGAGCAAATTACACTGTAATTACATATAGGCGATTTTATTTGCAGTGTAATTGGACTGAAAGTATCCTTTTAACTTTCCAGCTAAGAAATGTACTAAATGTTTAGACAAATTCTTTTAAGTGATGTTTTAACTTCTGTTGTATCCAACAGATTGTTATGTGGAAACATATTGTTCTTTTATAGTAGATCTAGTGGATGTAATAGCTCAGCAAACCTGCATTTCAATTACTAGTTTTAATGCACAAGATCAAATGTATGAAAAGACAGTGTAAGTCCAATAACTATATAGTAAAGCTGTG